>NW_027325819.1:300000-503780 GCF_048418805.1 Vulpes vulpes
TGGTAACATACAATACTACATTAGTTTCAGGTGTATAACATAGTGATTCAGCATTTATATACATTACAAAATGTGCTCGCCATGATAAGTGTAGTCAACATCTGTCACCATACAACATTATTATAATGTTACTGACTATACTACCTATGCTGTACTTTGTGTCCCCAAGACATACTTACTTTGTAACCAGAAATTTATACCTTTTAATGCTCTTCACCTATTTCACCCATCCCTCTACCTCCTCTTCTCACCAGTTTGTTCTCCATATTTATGAATCTGTTTTTTTGTTTTAGATCCCACATATAAGTGACTTAAACAGTATTTGCCTTTCTCTAACATATTTCACATAGTATAATACCCTCTAGGTCCATCCATGTTGTCACAAATGGTAAGATTTTATTCTTTTTTACAGCTAAGTAATATTCCTCTGTGTGTGTGTGTGTGTACCACATCTTTATTCATTCATCTATCAATCCACACTTAGGTTGCTGACTCTGTGCTTTTAAATCTCTACCCCATGCCCCCAAAAAGTGTTTACCCAGTATCTGAGCTTCATCATGTAGAGGGCCAGGAGGAAGGAGCCAGCAGCTAGCTTGGAAGCCCTCTCCTGGACATAGTCGTATTCCTGCAGAGTCATCTCACAGATGAAGCGGGACAAAGTCAGTGTCTTCATGCTGGCATGGAGACACTAAAGGTAGCAAGAAGACTGGCTCAGCAATCAATTCAGCAAAGCAGCACCAAGCAGAAGATCCCCTGTACTCACACTCTCCAGTTATCCCACACCTCAGGCCTAAATTTACCTCTCCAGCTACCATGATTCCCATTAAGGACCCCACCCCCCAAAGCACAGAACCTTTAGGCCGGGGATTCTGAAATTGGCCAATAGGATTTCCTACCTTTAGAGTTTTTAACCAAATTATCCATTGTCCTTGCTGTACCCTCCCCCACCTCCTCTTTCTTTGCAAGCGATCCTTTGAAGAGCCAAAGCCCAACTGTAACTTTGCATGTGGCTCCACTCTAGAAATATCACATGCTTCAAAGGAATTTTCCTTTTCTTGTTTGAATCTTTTTTTTTAAATGATAACCTATAACACATAGAGAAAAGTACACCCATGTACTTGTAGAATACATAATTATAAAGTGACCTCCCCTGTAACCGATACTCAGATGAAGGAAGAGAACTTTACCAGCATCTCCCCCAAACTTCCCACATGTCCCTTCCTATCAAAGAATCTTCTACGCACCCCCCCATGCTGCCTTCACCTCAGAACTTAAAGACACACCAGGAAAATCTTCTATTTTGTTTCCCCCACACACACTTCATAAAGATTATCAATCTAGGAAGCTGGATTGAAGAAGAAATTCCCCTGCCCCCACGTTGCCCCTTACCCCTTTCCTACCACTCACACAGCCACTCTGGGTATGGAGGGGACTAACCCAGTAGTGGGAGAATAAGGATGTGCCTCCTCCCTCTTACCCTAGCATATCTGCGCAAGAAATGATAGGCAATGGGAATGTTGATATCAAATTTAAGAGTTTGCAGGATGCTGATTTCCATGCTGAGCATCTCATGTCGCTGATAAATATCATCACAGATATATAGGAAGTCATCCACACAAGGTGGGCAGGGCTCCTAGGGGTGGAGAGGAGAGATAGTCATAATCAGGCAAAAGGCCACTCCACTCTGCCTTGAGATAAAAGGCAGTGGGGGAGAGAAGCGAAAGATAGGAGGCAATAACATTTCCCAGCATAAACCTTCAGGGTAGCTCTGAGAGCAAAATTCTGGTTAATTTGAGTGGCCCATCTGAAAAACAAAATCAGAGACATAGGAGAGATCTTCCCCACATGTGCACCACTGGAGACAGAATAGGACTTTGGGGGGTAGATTTTCACACTGTTAGAAGTGGCATAATATGGCATAGGAACCGGTAGCAATGATCAGTCTTTTTTTTTTTAGATTTTAGTTATTTATTCACAAGAGACACACACACAGAGAGAGAGGCAGAGAGAGACACAGGCAGAGGGAGAAGCAGGCTCCATGCAGGGAGCCCAACGTGGGACTTGATCCCAGGATTCCAGGATCACGCCCTCGGCCAAAGGCAGGCTCTAAACCGCTGAGACACCCAGGGATCCCAATGATCAGTCTTTTAATGAGTGAAATTCTGAAACAGGAAATCTAACACTTACTCTGGGGGAATGGAGGAAAGACGGCCACAGAAAGCAGAGCTAGAGATGGAAAATAAGCTTGCACTCTGTTTCCCAGTCTAAGAAATGAATAGGGATGTTTGGGAAGGGACATTACTGAGGTAGCAGGCAGTGAGAGACAGGCAGACAGGCACTAAAAGCCTAAGCAGAGACTGAGGACTGAAGAGGGTGGGAGGATACGCTTGCGAGCTACATTGGGAATATCCAGACCAGGCCAAGGGCAGAAGAACCCCCATCTGGGAAGCACATTGATATGCCCTGCCTTCTGCAGGTTTGAATCTTGGTTTGGGGAAGAAGACTAGTAAGCAGGAAGACCGCTGAGTCTTTTATCCAGCTCCATCTAACTGTCCACCCCAACATTCTTCCCATGCCTTTCTCTGTCTCTCTATTTTGTGATCTCAGACTAGACCAACTCTCTAGTTTTGCAGACAAGAAGACTGAGGCACAGAAAGAGGGAGCCAATTGCTCCAGTTCACACAGCAACGTATCAACAACACTAGGGCAAGAAAACTCTCCCTTTCTTTGCCTGACTCACCAGTGGTTCCTTCCTCTCTTGTCTTCTCATAACATTTTCATACTTCCCTTTGCAAAAGTGTTTCTGTACTTGTCAATCCTGTGAAGGGAAGACGCCTTCTCCAAAAAACAGTGGGGGCCCTTCATTCTGATAACCAGAACAGGGGTACTTCTGGTTCCCAGATTTGCTAAGAAGTACCTCTTTGCACTCTGCTCCTCCTTCTGCTGTTGGCCAAGGACCCTCAACTTCTTTTTAACCCCCATGAAGCTGAGGCATGGAGTATTTAGTACCTTAGTACTTAGTACCTCGTGATAAGCCATGAGGATGGCCCTAGGTAGGAGGACCAAATAGGAGAGAAAAAAGGAAGGAGTGAGGGAAGGAGAGAAAGGAATGAACCAGGGAGTGAGTGATCAGGCAAGGAAATGAGCCAGAGGGGAAGCAGCAAAGGAGGGGAACAAGGGAGAGTGAGAGAAGAGTAAGGGAGAAAGGGAGGGAGGAGGCTAGTGAGGGAAGACGGGACAGAGGGAGGAAGTAAGTCAGGGAAGACAGGGAAAAAGAGAGATGGAAAGAGGATAGAAGGGAGCAAGTGATAGCAGGTGGGAGGAAGTGAACACTGGAGAGGGAGCTATCAAGAGGGGGAGCTTGGAGGGAGCAGACAGTGAGGGGGAGCCAGGGAGCAAGTTAGTAGGGAAGGAAGTGAATCCCATAGGGAAACAGTGAGGAAAGAAGCAAGGGAAGGAGGGAGGAGAGAAGAAACAAGGGAAGAAGGAGATGAGAGAAGGAAGGTGGGAGGCAGCTAGAATTAGAGGGAGTCATGGTGCCAGGGTACTAGGAAGCAAGTGTGGGAGGTAGTAGAGAGGGAAGGAGCATGTGCAGAAGGGAGAGAAAGGATGAACAGAAAAGGGAGGATGGAGAGGATGGAAGGGGGAAGTAAAAGAGGGGAAGGGAGTGCAGCATGAAAGGACTGAGGTGGGGAGTGAGGAGAGATGGGACAGAGGGAAGAGAGCAAAGGCAGGGAGAAGGGGAAGAAAGAAGTAAAGGAGGGAGGGGGAGGTAGGAGGAAGAGGATGGAATGGGATAGAGTGAGGGAGGGTGGTAGAAGGAGGTGGCAGGAACAAAGACACAGGAGGAGGAATGGATAGAGTAAGGATGGGAGGAAGGGAGGGGAAAACCAGTGGTGGGGGGGAGATACAACAAGGAGGAAACAGTTTGTAGTGAATGAGTGCACAAGGCAAGGATGGAAGAATGAAGGGAGGGATGACAGAGGTGGAGAGAAGGCTAGAAAAAAGAATGGAGTTAGGGAGCAAGGGTGGAAGTGAAGCAAGAGCTGCAAGAAAGGGAGGGAGAGAGGGAGACAAGTAAGAAGCAAATGAGGGGGGACTGGAATGAGGGAGGGAGATAAGGACCTAGGTAGTGAGTGAGGGAGTGAAGAAGGGAGGTAGGCAAGAATTTAAGGATAAAATGGGGGGGGGGGCAAGTGAGGGAGCACAAAAAACCCCCACAGTTCTAAAGCTCTCTGAATTCAGTAAAAGTTGCTACCTTTCTGCTTCTAAACCCTAAGGTTTCATACCAGTAGCCTATCTATGGAAAAATCACAGTTGAGCAAGATCATTTAGCATCTGAGGAAGAGGGGGAAAATAAGAGAAATTAGATGGATTACGGTTATGAAAGAAAGGCCAGCAGGGTACCTTGGTGGCTCAGTCGGTTAGGCGGCCAACTCCTGATTTTAGTTCAGGTCATGATCTGGGGATCCTGGGATCAAGCCCTGTTCAATGGGGAGTCTGCTTCGGGATTCTAGCTCTCCCTCTGCCCCTCCTTCCACTCTCTTCCTCTCTCTAAGGTGAATGGATAAATGTTAGAAAGAGTAAAAGAATGAAAGAATGAAAAGAAAAGAAAAAAAAAGAAAAGAAAAGAAAAGAAAAGAAAAGAAAAGAAAGGAAAAGAAAAGAAAGAAAAGAAAGAGAAAGAAGAAAGAAAGAAAGAAAGAAAGAAAGAAAGAAAGAAAGAAAGAAAGATAGCCACTTTCTTTTATATGATACTTTAAATATAACTATTTCATCTGAACTCACTACCATCTGTAGGAGGCCGTGTTCTCTTAAATGTTGCCAGCACCCAGGTTTGGAACTGCTTTCTTATATATGCAGTTCAAGATCCCACTAGGTGGAAATGAAGTTGGTTGAAGGAAAAAGAAATGCAGGGTGGGCAGAGAATTGTGGATCAGGAGGAAGATTTACAAAGAACAATGTATTTAACTAGGTGCATGCCCACCTACACACATCTTCAAAGAAGAATGAAAGAACCCTGCAGTCATCAGGAAACAAATATACCACCACTGCCACCCAAAACCATTGCCTCTGCTAGGAAAGACACAAAAAAAGGTAGGAAATATTATTTGTGGGTATATATATGTAATTATACACACACACAGGTGCATATATATGCAAATGTAAATGCATGCGTGTGTATGTGTGTAGATACATGTATGGGATACACGCATACATATATGTACATATATACACATATATATACATACATATATATTGGACTTGGATAGAAACCGAATTAATTTTCTCCAGGCTCTGTGAACTCAGACTCACCTCAAATTTTGCTGCAATCAGAAACGCAGTGGAACCAAGGAGTTGTAGCTTATCCCTCTTGCATATTACCTCCATAAGGTAGTGATCCACCAGTTTTACTGCCAAGTACAGGGTCTCGTGACTCATCTCAAAGGTCATCTGGAGGAATACACAAACAGGAATCTGCCATACCGTCCCACCCCAATGTCACATCCAGTAGATAGAACTACCTGGTCTGTGGCATTGAGGACAATAGAACTACCAGACCTGGCCAGCTGAGACTCAGCTATGAATGTGGGAACTGCTTCAGCTAGGTGCCTGGCTAGATCTCCTGTGCCTTTGAGGATGCTGGCATTATCTATCCCTACACATTTAGGTAGATGACCAGTCTTATAAATCAGAGAGAGATGCTCTGCCTTCTCTTTGAGCACCTTGGGTGAACACACCCTCTTCCCTTGAGCTACAATACTTAGGTTCTTGCTCTCCCCATTTGCTACTACATTATACAGTGAACTCCTCCAAAGAGATCATGTCATTTACCTCTAAAATACAGAGACCTGTTTATTATTCATTTACTAGTGTCTCTTCCCAAATAGATATGCTATTAGAAGATACGGATTGGGAGAAAGGACCAATAGCATCATTTGGAAGTGAGCTGAGGGAGAAGCCAGAATGAGATTAAAGCATTAGTAGTATAATCCTCCTTCCCTTTTTTCTCTTATCTATCCTTGCCTTGGCTTTGCCAACTCCAAGAAACCGCCTCCTGTAATTCTAGACCCAGTGTTAGTTCTGGCCTATATGGCACCTTTGTGCATATTAGGGAAAAAAGTGACTTCTTTGGGTGAATGCAGCCCTGCAGGCACAAATTTTATTAAGTAAACTATACCTTTATATGAATTAGCAAAAGGTGCCCCTGCCTCAAGGCAGAGCAGCTCCACGGCCAGAATGTACAGCTTGACAAATGGTATGAGCTAGATTCCATCATCCACTTTTGTCTTGCCTAGAAACCTTGTGTAGACACAATCTGCATTACACACAAGGGTCCTACCCAATCCTCAGCAATGCATCTTCCTCTCAATCCCTTAGGTTCTTAGATTCAAGAGCAACAAAATCTACACTAACCCGACACTTCAACCAAAGCAGGAATCTTCTCTTTAATGTCTCCCCCAAATACTGTTCAGTTCCTGCTATAGAACCTCCAAATACAGCTCAATCTGTCTTTGAATGGTTTTAATGGAAAATTCTTCCTTATACTGAGTTGAAATCACCTTCCGGGTAAAATTTGCTTACTTCATTGGGCCTCCTTTTATATAGGCTATGCTTATTGACCGAAGCCTAGATGTTCAAAAAGTAGGTCAGTAAGAAGCATCAGAGGAATGGATGTATATTTGCATAGGTGAATGATTATCAGAAGATGGCTGAAGACATGAGGTCAGCAACAGATGCACTGAATTTCTGAATAACAGAAACACTAAGAAGCTGTTCTTAGTGTTCCAGAGATATGGCTTTGAATTTTCTCAGAAATCCATCTTTATCAGTTTCCTATTGCAACGTAATAAATTACCACATACTTAGTGGCTTAAAACAACACATATTCATTATCTCACAGATCTCAAGGTCAAAAGTCCAAAATGAGACTCACTGGACTAAAAAAAAACAAAAATCGAGGTGTTCACAGGGCTGTGTTTCTTTCTAGAGGTTCCAGTAGAAAAATCCTTCTTCTAACTTCCACAATCTGCCCACATTCCTTGGTTTGTGGTCCCTTCCATCCCCCAAGGCCAGCAATGGCCAGTAGAGTCTTTCTCACACTGAATTACTCTCTGCCTCCCTCTTCCACATTTAAGAACCTTTGTAATTATATTTGGTCTACTTGGATAATCCAGGATAATCACCCTATCTTTAAGATCTTATTTATTTATTCATGAGAGACACACACACACAGAAAAGCAGAGACACAGGCAGAGGGAGGCCCCATGCAGGGAGCCTGATGTGAGACCCGATCCAGGGACCCCAGGATCACACCCTGGGCCAAAGGCAGGTGCTAAACCACTGAGCCACCAAGGGATCTCCATAATCACCCTATCTTAAATTTAGCTGTTTACAATATTTTTTTTAATTTTTTTATTTATTCATGATAGGCACACAGTGAGAGAGAGAGAGGCAGAGACACAGGCAGAGGGAGAAGCAGGCTCCATGCACTGGGAGCCCGATGCAGGACTCGATCCTGGATCTCCAGGATTGTGCCCCGGGGCCAAAGGCAGGCGCCAAACTGCTGAGCCACCCAGGGATCCCAGCTGTTTACAATCTTATTTCCATATTCTATCTTAATTTCCCTTTGCCATGTAAAGTAACATTCTAGGTTCTGGGAATTAGGACATGAACATATTATTCTGCCTATCACATCTTCCAAAGGAATGTCATAAGAAAGAGATGGAGAGAGTTCATGCAGATGAAGGGTAATGATTACCATCTTAAGTATCAAGAAATTGAGGTCAAATAATTACCAAAAAAAGACAATAAGAATGGAAAGTAGCAGTTCTCCAAGGATGATAACCTCTGTGAATAAATGACAAAGCCAATGCTTGTATAGCCTCCTTCCAGTATCTCTCCTAGGCACTTGGCCACCCGTTTTATGAAATGGTAACATCTAAAGTGTAGATAGTATCTGAATGAACAGTTGAAATCTGGAGGCAATAAATATTCCAATCAGCAGCAGTGTCAGTTATAGCAATCCTCCTTCCTTGAATAGAAGACAGTATTCTACTAACAATTCTACCACTCAGAACTACATAGAGCAAGTCTAATTGTTCTTGTGACAGCCCTTTAGCTACTGAAGACAGTTACCATGATTCCCATAAATTTCCATTCTAGACCAAATAACTAGACTTCCTCTAACTATTCTTCACATGATATGGTTTTCTGTCCCCTCAGCTTCAGGCTCCAAATGAGGAGCCTAACTTGGTGTCAGTTAGAGAAAAGCAGCAGTGATCTGGATAATTCAAGAAGCTACAACAAAGACAAGAAACCTTTCAGCCCTGTAAGCAAGGGTCTCTCCCTCACAGCTGCCTTTGGCTAGCACATCCTTCTAATGCTTCATAAATGCTCCTTCTAATGCTCCTTATCTGGGGATGGGTAAGAAGAAACAAAAGGGAAGTAATAAATAAATAATGACAGAAAATATAAATATTACTCTTAGCAGCCACTAGAAATGACAAATACCCACCATTTACTTCAACGTGGATGGAACTGGGAGGCTATTATGCTGAGTGAAGTAAGTCAGTCGGAGGACAATCATTATATGGTTTCATTCATATGGGGAATATAAAAGATAGTGAAAGGGATTATAGAGGAAAGGAGAGAAAATGAGTGGGAAAAATCAGAGAGGGTGACAAAACCTGAGAGACTTCTAACTCTGGGAAATGAACAAGGGGTAGTGGAAGGGGAGGTGGGTGGAGGGAATGGGGTGACTGGGTGATGGGCACTGAAAGGAGCACTTGATGGGATGAGCACTGGGTATTATACTATATGTTGGCAAATCAAACTCCAATAAAAAATATACATATAAAAAAAAGGAGGATACAAACTTGACAAAACTTATCTCAAATTCAAAACTCAATAGACCATCTTCTGCAAAGATGAATAAATGGAGGAAATCACCCATTTATATGAAAAAGAACAAGTAATTTTTCAAGGAGAAATGTTCTGAGAAACCAGAGCAAGTATTTACTTATGAAACCTTTTCACTTCAAAGAACTGAAATAAACTTGTAAAAAGTATACTCTCAACAATATCTGAGAGGACACTGAATCTATGAAGAGAACATACCAGGATCCAGAAAGACTAGTTTCTGATGGAAAAGCAATTACTTAATTAAAAATGTAATAGAGTAAGTGAATAGTACATTAAGTTATGACAAATCAAATCAATGATTCCAAAGGCTGCTTTAAGAAATTCTCCCAGAACTGAGAGGTATGAGAGAGTTGAAGATAATGAATGAAAACCTGAGACACAAGAATAGATTCTGGAGATGCACATGTGCACGCACACACATACACACTTAGAATGAGATAAGAGGTGAAGAGAAATAATAAATAATAGGTAAAAATTTCTCTGAGCCAGTCTCTCCTCTAGTCATCCAAGATGCTGAAAGGAAAGAAGGCTAAGCAGAAGACGGTAGCCCCAGCCCCTGCTGTTGTGAAGAAGCAGGAAGCCAAGGAGGTAGTCAATCCTCCGTATTAGAAAACGTCCAAGAATTCTGACATCAGACAGGGCACCCAGCCCAAAAGGGTCCTCACTTGCTTTTTCAAATGACCCCACTACCTCCAGCTACAGCAGCAAAGAGCTATTCATTATAAACTTCTAAAAGTGCCTCCTGCAATTAACCAGTTCATCCAGGCCTTGGACCACCAAACGGCTACTCAACTGCTTACACTGGCTCACAAATACAGATGAAAAACAAAGCAAGAGAAGCAACAGATTGTTGGCCCAGGCTGAGAAGAAAGCTGCTGGCAAAGAGGATGTCCCCACTAAGAAGCTGCCTGTTCTTCAAGCTGGGATTAATACGTTCACCACCTTGATGGAAAACAGGAAGGCTCAGCTGGTAGTGATTGCACATGATGTGGATCCCATTGAGCTGGTTGTCTTCCTGCCTGCCCTGTGTCTTAAGATGGAGGTTCCCTACTGCATTATCAAGGGGAAGGCCAGGCTGAGGTGTCTGGTCCACAGGAAGACCTGCAGCGCTGCCGCCTTCACACAGGTTAGCTCAGAATACAAAGCAGCTCTGGCTAAGCTGGTGGAAGCTCTTGGGACCAATTCCAATGACAGGCATGTTGAGATCCACTGTCACTGGACAGGCAATGTCCTAGGTCCAAAGTCAGTGGATTGCACTGCCAAGTTGGAAAAGACAAAGGCTAAAGAACTGGCTACCAAACTGGGCTAAGTGTATGCTGCTGAATTTTCTGTACATAAAAGTAATACAAAGTTATCTTTCAAAAAAAAAATTCAGGGGCACCTGGGTGGCTCAGTGGTTAAGTGTCTGCTTTTGGCTCAGGCCATGATCTCGGGGTCCTGGGATCAAGTCCCACATCAGGCTCTCCACGGGGAGCCTCCTCCCTCTGCCCCTCTGCCTATGTCTCTGCTTTGCTCTCTGTGTCTCTCATGAATAAATAAATAAAATCTTTAAAAAATTTTCTCTGAGCTAAAGAAAGATTGAATCTTCAGACTTGAAAGGACTCAATAGATCCTTTGAAGGATCTACTGGACAAAATTAAGGAAAATAATCTACATCTAGAAATGTCAAAAATGATTATTTGTAGGGAAGGTAATGTATTAAATAATAATATGGATCTAAAAGTCTCCATTATTTTTATTCTATAAAGATAGAAGCAGAAATAAACTAAAAGTGTGCAAATTGTCTCATTTTACTTGAGAGGCAATTAATTAATAGATCAGGTACACTAGAGGGGTTGATTAACTAAAAAAGGAACTATATCCATATAAAAGAATATGATGCAATACTTTAAAAGAATAAAGTAGATCTATGATTATATTGAAAGATCACTAAGACATTCTTAAGAGAGCAAGGTACAGAGCAATGTATACAGCATGACCCTATTCATATAACAAAAATATCATAAAACCCACACTCTTTTAAAAGCTGTATTTTATGTGTATATATGCATATATGTGTGTACATCCATATATTATTCATAAAATTCAAGATTTTTAAAGAAAGGATAGTCAAAAACTTAAAAGTAATAATACACAAAAGGATCTGGAAGGATACACACTAAATTATTTATAGTTATTACCTCTGAGGAATAAGAAGGGTTGATTTTATTCATATACATATACACAAATATATATGAATATATATAAACATTATAAATCTGTATTAATTTTGTAGTTAAAAATTTGTATAGGGCAGAGAGTTTAAGGTGAAATGGAGGAGAGGAAGATATGCCAGAACTGAACTAAACAATGATTGTAGATGGTTACCACACTGATCCCAGACTTTGATAAGTTAAGCAGAAAAGTAAATTAGCATATAAATTATATAATTATTAAGTCAAAATTAATTGATATAATGATCTTTGTATTCTATAGAGAATACCTATTTTCTGTAAACATCAGTTAATCATTTATAAAAACCCATTATATCTGAAGCCATGAAGAAAATCTCATTAACTTAAGAAAAACAGAAATTATCATTCAGCTCAGATTCTAAACACACAGTACAGTAAACCTAGATATCAGCAATAAAAGGATAAACCAAGCATTTGAAAAAAATAGTAAACACTATTCTTGAAAAACAAAACCTAGGTCAATGAGGAATTAAAAATTGCAATCGCAGATTATTGAGGAAAAAAACAAGATAGCTATAACACTAGCTTACAAAATTAATGGGAGGTATTCAGAACTGTTACTTAGAAGAAAATGTATACCTTTAAAGTTTCTATTATGGAGTCAAAATAATTAAAATAGACTAAGCATGCATTTTAAGAAGCCAGGGAAAACAACAAAACAAGCCTTAATAAACTAAGTGAAGTAACAAATATAAAAGATGTCAATAAATTTTTTAAAAAGGAAAAGTTATACATATATCCATGAGCTGGTTCTTTGACCAGAAAACTGAATGAAGTTTTTGCAAGGGACATCATGCACATGTATGTAAATACACAAAAGCAAGCTAACACATCACACACATTTTAAATGAAAAAATAATTACAAAGGATTATAAAGGAATACATATACAGCCTATGATAATAACTGTGAAAAACCTATAAGATGGATGGATTTTAAAGAAGATATAAACCACAAAAATGACACAAGAATAGCAATAAATCCTTAGTAGGCCAATAATCATCACTAGACTTATCAAAAAATGACACACATAAATGGTAGCATGCATCAATAAGTTCATGGGCCAGTTCAACAGGGAAAATAATTCCTGTGTTAAACTTAGTACTATGGGAAAATTTATCTAGTTATGTCCAGCTAGAATAGTCCTGGTACTACAACTTAATAAAGACAGCACCTGTGACCAAAAACTTACAAAGGAATCTTATTTGTGAATACAGAAGTAAAAATTCTAAATAAAGTATAAGCACATCAAGTCCAAGAATAAACTAAATAAACTAAGTTCAGCAAAGCAGATGAATACAAATAAGTACAGAAAAAATACTGCTTTCTCAATATATGAATTTTAAACTTAAAAAATGATTAACATTCATAACATTAAAAAATTCCTCAATGCCCAAGAACAACCTTTCAATTCAGTGAGACCTATATGAAGAGAATCTTTTAAAATTTAAAATTGTAAAAGAAGACCTTGTAACTGAACAGATACAATATAATTGGTGTGGAAAGTTTGATACTGTGAAATCTGTGAATTCTCCCTGAATTAACCCCAACATGCTATTTTTGAAAAGTTAACAAAACTATTCTACAGCTCATCTGGAAGAGTTAATGTGTTAGAGCAACCATGAGTATTTTGTAAAATAAGAGGCAATAAATGTGTTACAAAGCCATAATCATAAAAACAGCATACTACTAACAGTAGCACAAACGTACTAAAGAATATAATTGGAAAGACAATAAACAAACCAAAGGATATGTGATTAAAGATTAAGAGGGACAAAATTCCAGTTATAAAACAAGTCACAGAGATGAGAAGTACAGCATAGAGAATAGAGTCAATAATATTGTAATAATGCTGTATGATAACAGATGGTAACTACACTTATTGTGAACATGGAGTAATATACAGAATCACTGAATCACTATGCTGTACATCTGAAATTAATATAACATTATGTATGTATGTCAACTATACTTCAATAATAAAAAATACGTCAGGACACCTGGGTGGCTCAGCGGTTGAGCATCTGCCTTCGACTGGGGTCGTAATCCTGCGATCCCAGGATAGAGTCCCACACTGGGCTCCCTCCATGGAGCCTGCTTCTCCTTCTCCCTCTGCCTCTCTGTGTCTCTCATGAATAAATAAATAAAATCTTTAAAATAATAATAATAATTAAAATATGTCATTTCAAACCAGTAGATGTTATTAATGAAAACCAATAAATGTTATTAGAATAACTAGATAATCATTGGGGGAAGGTGTATAGATGCTGACACCAATATCAAAATAAATTCCAGACAAAGATTTAAATGTGAACATGAGGGGTGCCTGGGTGGCTCAGTCAAGCATCTGCCTTCGACTCAGGTCATGATCCCGGGGTTGTGGGATCAAGACCCACATCAGGTTCCCTGCTCAGCTTCTCTCTCTCTCCCTCTGTCAACTCCCTATGCTTGTTTGTTCTCTCTTGCTCTCTCTCTCTCTCTCTCTCTCTCTCAAATAAAATATTTAAAAAATAAACGTAAACATGAAACTATAAATGTTCTAGAAAAAATTTCAGAGACATACTGATATAATTATGACTGGATAAGACTTTTCTAAGCAAGAAACAAATCTTAAAACCATAAAGAATAAAACTGATGGGCTTGACTACTCAAAATGCCAATGCTACTATACATCAACTTAAAGAAAACATATTAAAAATTTTCATTTATCAGATGGCAAAAAAAAAATAACACTCCCTTTTGGTAAGATGAGGAAATAATCAATTTTCTTCAGTATCAGTACAATGGGCATTTCATAAGGACAGTGCCTATATGTACAAACATTCTCAATGTACATGCTTTAATCTAATACTTATATTCCTTATTACAGAAAACAACTACAATTATGAACTATGGAAGCATATGCATGTTCACAATAGGGTTACTTCTAAGAACAAATTTTATTTATTTATTTTTGGCAAAGGAGTAAAATGTATATTTTGGTTTTTTAAATAAATTAATTTTTATTGGTGTTCAATTTACCAACATACAGAATAACACCCAGTGCTCATCCTGTCAAGTGTCCCCCTCAGTGCCCGTCACCCATGCCTCCCTACCCCATGCCCTCGGCCCCTTACACTACCCCTAGTTCCTTTCCCAGAGTTAGGAGTCTTTATGTTCTGTCTCCCTTCCTGATATTTCCCACACATTTCTTCTCCCCTCCTTTATATTCCCTTTCACTATTATTTAGATTCCCCAAAAGAATGAGAACATACACTGTCCTTCTCCGACTAACTTACTGCACTCAGCATAATACCCTCCAGTTCCATCGACGTTGAAGCAAATGGTGGGTATTTGTCATTACTAATAGCTGAGTAATATTCCATTGTATACATAAACCACATCTTTATGAATTCATCTTTCGATGGACACTGAGGCTCCCTCCACAGTTTGGCTATTGTGGACATTGCTGCAATAAACATCAGGGTGAAAAAAATATTGGGGTGCAGGTGTCCCGGCGTTTCATTGCATCTGAATCTTTGGGAGTAAATCCCCAACAGTGCAATGGCTGGGTCATAGGGCAGGTCTATTTTTAACTCTTTCAGAAACCTCCACACAGTTTTCCAGAGTGGCTGCACCAGTTCACATTCCCACCAACAGTGTAAGAGGGTTCCCTTTTCTCCACATCCTCTCCAACATTTATTGTTTCCTGCCTTGTTAATTTTCCCCATTCTCACTGGTGTGAGGTGGTATCTCATTGTGGTTTTGATTTGTATTTCCCTGATGGCAAGTGATGCAGAGCATTTTCTCATGTGCATGTTGGCCATGTCCATGTCTTCCTCTGTGAGATTTATCTTCATGTCTTTTGCCCATTTCATGATCGGATTGTTTGTTTCTTTGGTGTTGAGTTTAATAAGTTCTTTATAGATTTTGGAAACTAGCCCTTTATCTGATACATCATTTGCAAATATCTTCTCCCATTCTGTAGGTTGTCTTTTACTTTTGTTGACTGTATCCTTTGCTGTGCAAAAGCTTCTTATCTTGATGAAGTCCCAATAGTTCATTTTTGCTTTTGTTTCTTTTGCCTTTGTGGATGTATCTTGCAAGAAGTTACTGGGGCCGGTTTCAAAAAGGGGGTTGCCTGTGTTCTCCTCTAGGATTTTGATGGACTCTTGTCTCACATTTAGATCTCTCATCCACTTTGAGTTTATCTTGGTGTATGGTGACAGAGAGTGGTCCAGTTTCATTCTTCTGCATGTGGATATCCAATTTTCCCAACACCATTTATTGAAGAGACTTTCTTCCAATGGATAGTCTTTCCTCCTTTATCGAATATTAGTTGACCATACAGTTCAGGGTCCACTTCTGGATTCTCTATTCTGTTCCATTGATCTATGTGTCTGTTTTTGTGCCAGTACCACACTGTCTTGATGACCACAGCTTTGTAGTACAACCTGAAATCTGGCATTGTGATGCCCCCAGATATGGTTTTCCTTTTTAAAATTCCCCTGGCTATTCGGGGTCTTTTCTGATTCCACACAAATCTTAAAATAATTTGTTCTAACCCTCTGAAGAAAGTCCATGGTATTTTGATAAGGATTGCATTAAACGTGTACATTGCCCTGGGTAACATTGACATTTTCACAATATTAATTCTGCCAATCCATGAGCATGGAATATTTTTCCATCTCTTTGTGTCTTCCTCAGTTTCTTTCAGAAGTGTTCTATAGTTTTTAGGGTATAGATCCTTTACCTCTTTGGTTAGGTTTATTCCTAGGTATCTTATGCACTTGGGTGCAATTGCAAATGGGATTGACTCCTTAATTTCTCTTTCTTCAGTCTCATTGTTAGTGTATAGAAATGCCATTGATTTCTGGGCATTGATTTTGTATCCTGCCATGCTACCAAATTGCTGTATGAGTTCTAGCAATCTTGGGGTGGAGGCTTTTGAGTTTTCTACGTAGAGTAACATGTCATCAGCGAAGAGGGAGAGTTTGACTTCTTCTTTGCCAATTTGAATGCCTGGAATGTCTTTTTGTTGTCAGATTACTGAGGCTAGGACTTCCAGTACTCTGTTCAATAGCAGTGGTGAAAGTGGACATCCCTGTCTTGTTCCTGATCTTAGGGGAAAGGCTCCCAGTGCTTCCCCATTGAGAATGATATTTGCTGTGGGCTTTTCGTAAATGGCCTTTAAGATGTTGAGGAAAGTTCCCTCTATCCCAACACTCTGAAGGGTTTTGATCAGGAATGGATGCTGTATTTTGTCAAATGCTTTCTCTGCATCTAATGAGAGTATCATATGGTTCTTGGTTTTTCTCTTGCTGATATGATGAATCACATTGATGGTTTTACAAGTGTTGAACCAGCCTTGTGTCCCAGGGATAAATCCTACTTGGTCATGGTGAATAATTTTCTTAATGTGTTGTTGGATCCTATTGGCTAGTATCTTGTTGAGAATTTTTGCATCCATGTTCATCAGGGATATTGGTCTGTAATTCTCCTTTTTAGTGGGGTCTTTGTCTGGTTTTGGAATTAAGGTGATGCTGGCCTCATCGAATGAATTTGGAAGTACTCCATCTCTATCTATCTTTCCAAACAGCTTTAGTAGAATAGGTATGGTTTCTTCTTTAAACGTTTGATAGAATTCCCCTGGGAAGCCATCTGGCCCTGGACTCTTGTGTCGTGGGAGGTTTTTGATGACTGCTTCAATTTCCTCCCTGGTTATTGGCCTGTTCAGGTTTTCTATTTCTTCCTGCTCCAGTTTTGGTAGTTTGTGGCTTTCCAGGAATGCGTCCATTTCTTCTAGATTGCCTAATTTATTGGCATAGAGCTGTTCATAATATGTTTTTAAAATCGTTTGTATTTCCTTGGTGTTGGTAGTGATCTCTCCTTTCTCATTCATGATTTTATTAATTTGAGTCTTCTCTCTCTTCTTTTTAATAAGGTTGGCTAATGGTTTACCTATCTTATTAATTCTTTCAAAGAACCAACTCCTGGTTCTGTTGATCTGTTCCACAGTTCTTTTGGTCTCGATTCCATTTAGTTCTCCTCGAATTTTAAGTAACTCTCTTCTTCTGCTGGGCGTGAGGTCCATTTGCTCCTTTTTCTCTAGTTCCTTTATGTGTAAGGTGAGCTTTTGTATGAGTTCTCTCCAGTTTTTGAATGGAAGCTTGTATTGCGATGTATTTCCCCCTCAGGACTGCTTTTGCTGCATCCCAAAGATTTTGAATGGTTGTATCTTCATTCTCATTAGTTTCCATGAATCTTTTTTTTTTTTTCATTTTTAAAAGGACCAGAGGACACAAAGGCTGAAGAGAGCACTGGGAGGGGACTGGAGGGCAGACTCTAGGCCTGCTTGCTCTGCAAAGGCAGAAGGCCAGGGCTGTGTGGCCCCAGCAAAGTTTTGAAGAATTAAACTGGTTTATCGCTCAACCTGGGTGGGGCACACAAGGGGTTGTTACATGGGGTGAAGCAGAAGTATTCTTGGTCCAGTGTTCCAGGAGAATGGAGCCAAAATAGAGCAACAGGCAGCTGAGACCCCCAACGGTGGACTTCCTTAATTTCCTGGTTGAACTTTTCATCTTTTAGCAGGATGGTCCTTAACCTCCACGTGTTTGTGGTCCTTCCAAACTTCTTGTTGTGGTTTAGTTCTAATTTCAAGGCATTATGGTCTGAGAATATACAGGGGACTATCCCGATCTTTTGGTATCGGTTCAGACCCGATTTGTGACTCAGTATGTGGTCTATTCTGGAGAAAGTTCCATGTGCACTTGAGAAGAATCTGTATTCAGTTGAGTTTGGATGTAACGTTCTGTAGATATCTGTGAAATCCATCTGGTCCAGTGTATCATTTAAAGCTCTCGTTTCTTTGGAGATGTTGTGCTTAGAAGACCTATCGAGTGTAGAAAGAGGTAGATTGAAGTCACCAAGTAAAAGTGTATTATCATCTAAGTATTTCTTCACATTGGTTATTAATCAGTTTAAATATTTGGCAGCTCCCACATTCGGGGCATATATATTGAGAATTGTTAAGTCCTCTTGTTGGATAGATCCTTTTTGTATGAGATAGTGTCCCTCTTCATCTCTCACTAAAGTCGTCGGGGTAAATTTTAATTTATCTGATATAAGGATGGCTACACCTGCTTTCTTTTGAGGACCATTTGAATGGTAAATGGTTCTCCAACCTTTTATTTTCAGGTTGTAGGTGTCCTTCTGTTTAAAATGAATCTCTTGTACACAGCAAAAAGATGGGTCCTGCTTTTTGATCCAGTCTGAAACCCTGCGCCTTTTGATGGGGTCATTAAGCCCGTTCACGTTCAGAGTTACTATTGACAGATATGAGTTTTGTGTCATCATGATATCTATTCAGTCCTTGTTTTTGTGGATTGTTCCACTGAACTCCTTCTTAAAGGGGAATTTTAAGAGTCCCCCTTAAAATTTCTTGCAGAGCTGGTTTGGAGGTCACATATTCTTTCAGTTCCTGCCTGTCCTGGAAGCTCTTTATCTCTCCTTCCATATTGAATGAGAGCCTTGCTGGATAAAGTATTCTTGGTTGCATGTTCTTCTCATTTAGGACCCTGAATATATCCTGCCAGCCCTTTCTGGCCTGCCAGGTCTCCGAGAGGTCCGCTATTACTCTAATATTCCTCCAGATAAAAGTCAGGGACTTTTTGTCTCTTGCTGCTTTAAGGATCTTCTCCTTATCTTTGGAATTTGCAAGCTTCACTATTAAATGTCGAGGTGTTGAACGGTTTCTGTTGATTTTAGGGGGGGATCTCTCTATTTCCTGGATCTGAATGCCTGTTTCCCTTCCAAGATTCGGAAAGTTTTCAGCTAGGATTTGTTCAGATACATATTCTGGCCCTCTGGCCCTTTCGGCGCCCTTGGGAAACCCAATTAAAGGTAGGTTTTTCTTCCTGAGGCTGTCGTTTATTTCCCTTAATCTGTCTTCATGGTCTCTTAATTGTCTGTCTCTTTTTTCCTCAGTTTCCCTCTTTGCCATCAACTTGTCTTCTATGTCACTCACTCGTTCTTCCACCTCGTTAACCCTCGTCGTTAGGACTTCTAGCTTGTTTTGCATCTCATTTAATTGATTTTTAATTTCTGCCTGATTGGATCTAAATTCTGCAGTCATGAAGTCTCTTGAGTCCTTTATGCTTTTTTCTAGAGCCACTAGTAGCTGTATAATAGTGCTTCTGAATTGGCTTTCTGACATTGAATTGTAATCCAGATTTTGCAACTCTCTGGGAGAGAGGACTGTTTCTGATTCTCTTTTGAGGTGAGGTTTTCCTTCTAGTCATTTTGCTCAGTGCAGAGTGGCCAAAAACAAGTTGTATTGGGAAAAGGAGAAAAAGAGAGAGAGAGAAGGAAAGAAAAGAGAAAGAGAAAAAAGAGTATGAAGGAAAAAAAGGGAAAAAAGAGAAGAAAAAGAGAAAGAAAAAGAAAGGTGAAAAAAAGGGGGTGGGGGAAGCAATCAGAAATCAAAAAGAAAGAAAAAAAACACAAAACAAAACAAAAAACAAAAAACACGTGGGAGTATCTTCTGATTCCGTATACTTTAAGTCCCTTGACTTTCCCTGGAACTGGTCCATATAGCTGGTCTTCTGGGGGAGGGGTCTGCTGTGCTGATTTTCACGTGTTAGCACTTGGGGGAGCTGCTCTGTCCCCTGCCTGGCGCAGGGCTCAGTGGGGTTTGTTTACCCCGTGAGGCCCCAGGAGGAACAGCCACAGTGGCTACGGCATATCTGGAAACCTGGCTTCAGCCCCCGCAGTAACTCTGGGGCTCTCCGTCTGTAGGGCCTGGAGGCTCCGGGGAGGGGCCGCTGATCTGCTCAGCTCCAGACAGGAGCGTCCTCGCTGTCCTGGGCCCTCCCGGCCTCTGCCTTTCCCTGGGGGAGGCCGGATCCTGGGCTGTGTCCCGGCGCCCTGTGCTTTGGCGCCTGCGCTGTTGGATTCCCGCTCCCGCCCCACAGCCCCCTCCGCTGAGCCACCGCCCGAGCCCCTCCGAGCTGCGACCGGAGCCGCGCCGCCCCCTCCGCACGGAGCCTCTTCCTTTGCCCGAGCCGCCGCCGCTGAGCTGCTCCCGGAGCCGCGCAGCCCCCTCGGTGGAGCCATCACCCGAGCCCCTCCGAGCTGCTCTGGGTCCCGCTGTGCGCGCTGCAGCCCTTAGGGAGCTCGGCGCAGTCTCCTTTGCGCAACGCAGGTGCCTGTTAGTGTCCCAGGGAGCCCGAGGGCATCCCCGCCCTCCTGGGTCCTGCTCTAACTCCCTGCGAGGCCTTTCCTCCCGGGGACGTTGGTGCAGCTCCTGCTTCTCCCGGGACGGGGCTCTCCTGTCCTGGGGACACTCGCCTCGGCCTCAGCCCGGCTCCTTGCGGGACCCCTCCCCCTTGGATGCCTTTTGTTTCTTTATTTCTTTTTCCCCGTCTTCCTACCTTGATAGAAGCACGAACTCTTCTCACTATAGTGTTTCAGCTGTTCTCTCTTTAAATCTCAGGCCGAATTCGTAGGTTTTCAGGATGATTTGAAGGTTATCTAGGTAATTTGTTGGGTACAGGTGATTTGGGGACCCTAGACTTCCGCCATCTTGCCCCTCCTCCCAAATGTATATTTTGAAAATATATTTTTTCCATTATGATATATGTCATATATGGAGAAAACTGCATAAAACTTACTTGTACAATTCAATGAATATTTATGAAGTGAAATGCAGATTACCATCACTCACGTCAATAAATTACACATGGCTAAAACCATAAAAATACTTCCATGTAACCTTCCTTGATTATAATCCCATTTCCTATGCCCAGAGGTAATTTACTATCCTGACTTTTGTAAAACCCATATTTTTTTTGTTTTTTTATATGTATTTTTTTTTTATTTTTTTTTATTGGAGTTAGATTTGCCAACATATAACACCCAGTGCTCATCCCATCAAGTGCCCCCTCAGTGCCCATCACCCAGTCACCCCATCCCCCCACCCACCTCCCCTTCCACTACCCATTGTTCATTTCCCAGAGTTAGAAGTCTCCCATGTTTTATCACCCTCTCTGATTTTTCCCACTCATTTTCTCTCCTTTCCCCTATAATCCCTTTCACTATTTTTTATATTCCCTGTATTAGTGAAACCATATAATGATTCCCTGTATGAGTGAAACCATATAATGAACCATATATTCCTTCTCTGACTGACTTGCTTTACTCGGCATAATAGCCTCCAGTTCCATCCATGTCGAAGCAAATGGTGGGTATTTGTTGTTTCTAATGGATGAGTAATATTCCACTGCATATACATTTATACCACAACTTCTTTATCCATTCATCTTTTTTTTTAATTTATTTATGATAGTCACACAGAAAGAGAGAGAGAAGCAGAGACACAGGCAGAGGGAGAAGCAGGCTCCATGCACCAGGAGCCCGACGTGGGATTCGATCCCGGGTCTCCAGGATCGCGCCCTGGGCCAAAGGCAGGGGCTAAACCGCTGCGCCACCCAGGGATCCCTCCATTCATCTTTTGATGGACACCGAGGCTCCTTCCACAGTTTGGCTATTGTGGACATTGCTGCTATAAACATTGGGGTGCAGGTGTCTCAGCTTTTCATTGCATTTGTATCTTTGGGGTAAATCCCTACTAGACCATTTTCTTACAGCATACACAAAGATAAACTCAAAATGGATAAAAGATCTAAATGTGAGACAAGAATCAATCAAAATCGTAGAGAGGAACACAGGCAACATCCTTTTTGAACTTGTGACAGGCAACTTCTTGCTAGATACAGCTATGAAGGGAAGGGAAACAAAAGCAAAAATGAACTTTTTAAGATAAAAAGCTTCTGCACAGCAAAAGAGTCAACAAAACTAAAAGACAACCTACAGAATGAGAGAAGATATTTTCAAATGACCTATCAGATAAAGGGCTAGTATCCAAGATCTATAAAGAACTTAGTAAACTCAACACCCAAGAAACAAACAATCCAATCATGAAATGGGCAAAAGACATGAACAGAAATCTCACAGAGGAAGACATAGACATGGCCAACAAGCACATAAGAAAATGTTCTGCATCCCTTGCCATCAGGGAAATCCAAATCAAAACCACAATGAGATACCACCTCACACCAGTGAGAATGGGGAACATTAACAAGACGGGAAACAACAAATGTTGGAGAGGATGTGGAGAAAGGGGAACCCTCTTGTACTGTTGGTGGGAATGTGAACTGGTACAGCCACTCTGGAAAACTGTGTGGAGGGTATCCCTGGGTGGCGTAGGGGTTTGGCGCCTGCCTTTGGCCCAGGGCGCAATCCTGGAGACCCGGGATCGAATCCCACGTCGGGCTCCCGGTGCATGGAGCCTGCTTCTCCCTCTGCCTGTGTCTCTGCCTCTCTCTCTCTCTGTGTGTGACTATCATAAATAAATACAAAAAAATTTTTTTAAGAAAAGAAAAGAAAAAAAGAAAACTGTGTGGACGTTCCTCAAAGAGTTAAAAATAGAGCTGTGATAGGACCCAGCAATTGTACTACTGGGTATTTACTCTAAGAGCAAAATTTAGCAATAACCTAAATGTACATTAATAGGAGGTTGGATAAATAATGACAGTTGAAGAACAGAATACCACATTGTCAATATAACTGATACAGAAATATGTCAATTTGGGGATCCCTGGGTGACTCGGCGGTTTAGCACCGCCTGCAGCCCAGGGCCTGATCCTAGAGACCCGGGATCAAGTCCCACATCAGGCTCCCTGCATGGGGCCTGCTTCTCCCTCTGCCTGTTCTGCACCTCTCTCTCTCTCTCTCTCTCTCTCTCTCTCTCTCTTTCTATCTGGCTCTCATGAATAAATAAATAAAATCTTTAAAAAAAGAAATATGTCAATTTAACTGGAAAGATATCACAATTACATGAACACTGTAACATGAGAAAAAATGTAAGTCACAAAACACTCTAAAGAGGATATAACTAATCTTCAATGTGTACGTTCCTAATAGATTTTCAAAATACACAAAGCAATGACAAAACTGAAAAAAAATGTACAAACTCACAATTATAATTGAAAATTTCAGTACTCTTCTCAGCAACAGAATTAGTACACAGAAAAACAGCAAGCATAGGAAATTAACAAGATGAAACAATTGGACGCAATTGACATTTATAGAGCACTCCATTCAACAGCAACAGAATATACATTTTCTCAAGTGCATGTGGAACATTCATCAAGACAGACCATATCCTGGGTGATAACCCTTTAAAATGTTTAAAGAATTAAAATCATACCTAGTGTTTTCTTTGAGCATAATGGATTTAAATCAGAAATTGATAACACAAAATAATAGCAAAAACTCCAAACACCTGGATGTTAAACAACAAACTTCTAAATAGTCCAAGGATCAAAGAGGATGTCTCGCAAACGTTGAGGCATGCAGTGCTTAGGGAGAAATTTAGATCATTAAATGCTTCTATTATTAGAGAAGTTTCCACCTTAAGAAACTAGAAAAAGAGCAAATCAAACCCAAAGGAACTACAAACATTGGAACTGAAAACTGAAAACAGAAATACAGTAAGAAAATGAATGAAATGAAAACAGAAATACAGTAAGAAGATGAATGAAATGAAAACCTGGTTCGTTGAGAAGATCCATAAAATTGATACACTTCTAGCAAGATTGATAAAAAGACACAAAAGAGTGAATAATAAGGCAATACATGAACAAATCTATGCATATAAATTAGATGAAATGGACCAATTCCTTAAAAACCACAAACCAAAAGTCACCTCAAAATAGGTAACTTGAATAATCTTATAACCATTAAAAAATATATACTTAGTTAAATCCTTCAGGAAAAAGAAAGAAAAACTTCAGGCCTAAATAACTTCACTTGTGAATTCTACAGAACATTTAAATAAAGAACATTAATTCTACACACCTCTTCCAGAAAATAGAAGAGGGGGATACTCTCAAATTATTGGATGAAGTCAGTATCAGTCTCATACCAAAACCATACAAAGACAGTATAAAAAAAGAATACTATGGAAAAACATACATCGTAAACATAGATGTAAGAATCCTCAACAAAATATTAGCAAATAAAATCCAGCAATATATAAAAAGAATAATACACTAGGACCAAGTGAGGTTTATCCCAGGAATGAGACTGCTTTAATATTTGAATATCAATCAATGTCATCCACCATATTATAGTCTAAAACAAATACAATTGTATCAACAGCTGCAGGGAAGAAGCACTTGACAAAATCCAATATCCATTCATGAAAAACATATATGGGCAAACTAGGAATGGAAAGTAAATTTTTCAACCTGATCAAGGGTATCTACAAAAACTCTACAGGTAAGATCACACTAATGGTGAAAGATTAACTGGTTTCTTCCTAAAATCAGGAACAAGGCAAGGTTGTCCACTGTCACTGTTCCTATTCAATATCATAATAGAAATCCTATGCAATGCAATAAAAGCATGCATGTTGGAAAGGAAGAACTAAATTGTCCCCATTTGCAAATGACATAATTGTCTATGTAGCTAATTTCAAAAAATTTATAAAATAAAGAACTCCTGGAGGGGGCGGGGCAAGATGGTGGAGGAGAAGGTTCCCCAAGTTCACCCAGCCTGACCAATTTACCTAGATAACTTTCAAATCATCTGGAAAAACTACGAATTCCACCTGAGATTTAAAGAGAGAACAGCCGGAACACTACAGAGAGAAGACTTTGTGCTTCTAACAAGGCAGGAAGGTGGAAAAATAAAACTAAAAAAGAATCCAGTGGGGGAGGGGCCCCGCAAGGAGCCAGGCTAAGGCCGGGCGGTGAAAACCCAGCCCCGGAGAAGCAGGAACTTTAAAAATCTGGACCAATTGTTCCCGGGAGGAAAGGCACTTAGCAGGGAAACCCGGCAGAACTGCAGTGGGGGCAGTGGAGCCTCCAGTCCCCTGGAGCCACTAACAGAGGAGCTGCACCCCAGGGGGTCAGCACGCCACAGATTGTGGGAGGAGCTCGGTAAAGAGCTGGAGCGTGCGCCCTGTGGGGCCTCAGGGAGAAGCTCCGGCGGCAGCTCCGGATGGAGGGGACTGCACCCTACTGTCTTCCGGAGCCACGGACCCAGGAGGGCGAATCCAGCAACACAGGCCCAGATCACAGGGAGCGGAGCTGACGCAACCCAGGATCCTGCGCTCCCTGGGGCCAGGCGGAAGAAGGGAGGACACAGGACAGCTAGCACGCTCCTGCTGCCGGCACCCCCAAGCTGTGCAGGTCAACATGTCCCACCCCCAGAGGATCCAGGGCAGTGTGGACTGGGAGACTATGGTAGTTATTGCGGGAGCGGACTCCAGAGCTGGGAGGCTGGCCGCCGCCAGTGTGGTTGTTCCTCCAGGTGTCACCCTGTGTCTGGGATGGAGCGCGGTTGCCAGGGAACAGGGGCATCACAGGATAAACAGCCCGGCACCTGGCGGGGGGGGGGGCAGCTCCCCCAGGGGCACACTGCTGAGAATCAGCAGAGCAGGCCCCTCCCCCAGAAGACCAGCTGGAAGGACAGGGGAAGAGCAAGTTCTTGGCCCAGCAGCACTGGAAAACTCCAGGGGAAATAGAGGGATTTACAGTATTTATAACCAGAAGACACCCCTCCTTGGTTTTCTTTGCTTTTTGTTTTTTCTTTTTTTCTCTTCCTTTTTCCAGTACAACTCGTTTTTTGCCACTCTGCACTGAGCAAGCAAAATGACTAGAAAGAAAAACTCACCACAAAAGAAAGCACCAGAAACCGTACTCTCTGCCACAGAGTTACAAAACTTGGATTATAATTCGATGTCAGAAAGCCAATTCAGAAGCACAATTATAAAGCTACTGGTGGCTTTGGAAAAAAGCATAAAGGATTCAAGAGACTTCATGACTGAAGAATTTAGATGTAATCAGGCCAAATAAAAAATCAATTAAATGAGATGCAATCCAAACTGGAGGTCCTAATGACGAGGGTTAATGAGGTACAAGAGTAAGATAGAAGACAAGTTGATTGCAAGGAAGGAAGCTGAGGAAAAAAGAGAAAAAAATTAAAAGACCATGAGGAAAGGTTAAGGGAAAAAAAATGATAGCCTCAGAAGGAAAAATCTACGTTTAACTAGGGTTCCAGAGGGCGCCAAAAGGGACAGAGGACCAGAAAGCATATTTGAACAAATCAGAGCTGAGAACTTCCCTAATTTGGGGAGGGAAACAGGCATTCAGATCTGGGAGATAGAGAGGTCGCCCCATAAAATCAATAAAAACCATTCAACACCTCGACATTTAATAGTGAAACTTGCAAATTCCAAAGATAAAGAGAAAATCCTTAAAGCAGCAAGAGACAAGAGATCCCTAACTTATATAGGGAGAAATATTGCATTAACAGAAGACCTCTCCACAGAGACCTGGCAGGCCATAAAGGGCTGGCAGGATATATTCAGGGTCCTAAATCAGAAGAACATACTGCCAAGGATACTTTATCCAGCAAGGGTCTCAATCACAATAGGAGAGGTAAAGAGTTTCCAAGATAGGCAGTAACTGAAAGAATATGTGACCACCAAACCAGCTCTGCAAGAAATATAAAGGGGCTTTTTCTTTTAAAAGAAAAAGTCCAAAGAAATAATCCACAAAATAGGGACTGAAGAGGTATTATGATGACACTAAATCCATCTTTCAATAGTAACTCTGAATATGAATGGGCTTAATGATCCCAACAAAAGACGCAGGGTTTCAGATGGGATAAAAAAGCAAGACCCATCTATTTGCTGTCTCCAAAGGACTCATTTTAGACCTAAGGACACCTCCAGCCTGAAAATAAAAGGTTGGAGAACCATTTACCATTCAAATGGTCCTCAAAAGAAAGCAGGGGTAGCAATCCTCATATCAGATAAAGGTTATCCTAAAGACTGTAGTAAAAGATGAAGAGGGACACTATATCATAGTTAGAGGGTCTATTCAACAAGAGGACCTAACAATCATGAATATTTATGCCCCTAATGTGGGAGCTGCCAAGGATAGCAATCAATTAATAACCAAAGTAAAGACATACTTACATAATCACACACTAATACTGAGAGACTTCTACACGGTGCGTTCTGAAAAAGACAGCTATTCTAAGCACAACATATCCAAAGAAACAAGAGCTTTAAATGATACACTGGGCCAGATGGATTTCACAGACATTTACAGAACTTTCTCCAGAATAGACCACATGCTGTGTCACAAATCAGGTCTCAACTGATACCAAAAAATTGGTATTGTCCCCTGCATATGTTCAGACCATAATGCTTTGAAACAACTAGAACTCAATCACAAGAAGAAATTTGGAAGAAACTCAAACATGTGGAGGTTAAAGAGCACCTGGCTAAAAGATGAATGGGTCAACCAGGAAATTAGAGAAGAATTAAAAAGATTCATGGAAACTAATGAGAATGAAGACACAACCGTTCAAAACCTCTGGGATACAGCAAAAGCAGTCCTAAGAGGGAAATACATCGCAGTAGAAACATCCCTCAAAAAATTGGAAAAAATTCAAATACACAAGTTAACCTTCAACCTAAAGGACATGGAGAAGGAACAGCAAATGAAACCTACACCAAGTAGAAGGATAAAGTTAATAAAGATTTGGGCAGAACTCAATGAGATAGAAACCAGAAGAACTGTAGAACAGATCAACAAAACCAGGAGTCAGTTCTTTGAAAGAATTAATAAGATAGATAAACCTAAAGGTTTAGGTCTTATTAGTCTTATTAAAAACAAAAGAGAAAAGACTCTAATAAAATCATGAATGAAAAAGGAGACATAACCACCGATACCAAGGAAATACAAACGATTTTAAAAACATATTATGAGCAGCTATACACCAATAAATTAGGCAATCTAGAAGAAATGGATGCATTTCTGGAAAAACACAAACTGCCAAAACTGGAACAGGAAAAAATAAAAAACCTGAACTGGCCAATAACCAGGGAGGACATTGAAGCAGTCATCAAAGACCTCCAAAGACACAAAAGTCCAGGTCCAGATGGCTTCCCTGGGGAATTCTATCAAACATTTAAGGAAGAAACAATACCTATTCTACAAAAGCTGTTCTGAAGCATAGAAAGAGACTTTCAAACTCATTCTATGAGACCGGCATCACCTTAATTCCAAAACCAGACAAAGACCCCACCAAATAGGAGAATTATACACCAATATCCCTGATGAACACAGATGTAAAAATTCTCAACAAGATACTAGCCAATAGGATCCAACAATACATTAAGAAGATTATTCACCATGACCAAGTGGGATTTATCCCCGGGATGCAAGGCTGGTTCAACGCTTGTAAAGCAATCAACATGAGAGATCATATCACCAAGAGAAAAAACAAGAACCATAGGATCCTCTCATTAGATGCACAAAAAGCATTTGACAAAAGACAGCATCCATTCCTGACCAAAACTCTTCAGAGTATAGGGATAGAGGGAACATTCCTCAGCATCTTAAAAGCCATCTACAAAAAGCCCACAGCAAATATCATTCTCAATGGGGAAACAACGGGAGCCGTTCTCCTAAGATCAGGAACACGACAGGGATGCACACTCTCACCACTGATATTGAACGTACTACTACAAGTCCTAGCCTCAGCAATCAGACAAAAAAAAAAAGAAATAAAAGGCATTCAAATTGGCAAAGAAGTCAAACTCTCCATCTCCGCAGATGACATGATACTGTACATAGAAATCCCAAAAAAGAGGAGCCTGGGTGTCTCAGTGGTTTAGCACCACCTTCAGTCCAGGGCATGATTCTGGAGACCTGGGATCAAGACCCGTGTCGGGTTCCCTGCATGGAGCCTGCTTCTCCCTTTGCCTGTGTCTCTACCTCTCTCTCTATGTGTGTCTCTCATAAATAAATATATGAAATATTTAAAAAGAAAAGAAAAGAAAACCCAAAAGAAGCCACCCCAAGATTGCTAGAACTCATACAGCAATTTGGCAGTGTGGTAGGATACAAAATCAATGCCCATAAGTCAGTGGCATTTCTATACACTAACAATGAAATTGAAGAAAGGAGTCAATTAAGGAGTCAATCCCATTCACAATTACACCCAAAAGCATAAGATACCTAAGAATAAACCTAACCAAAGAGGTAAAGGATGTATACCCTAAAAACTACGGAACACTTCTGAAAGAAATTGAGGAAGACACAAAGAGAGGGAAAAATATTCCATGCTCATGGATTAGAAATATTAATATTATGAAAATGTCAATGCTACCCAAGGGCAATTTACACATTTAATGCAATCCCTATCAAAATACCATGGACGTTCTTCAGAGAGTTGGAACAAATCATCTTAAGATTTGTGTGGAATCAGAAAAGACCCTGAATAGGCAAGGGAATATGGAAAAAGAAAACCAGAGACAGGTGCATCACAATGCCAGATTTCAGGTTGTACTACAAAGCTGTAGTCACCAAGACAGTGTGGTACTGGCACAAAAACAGACACATAGATCAATGGAACAGAATAGAGAACCCAGAAGTGGACCCTCAACTCTATGGCCAACTAATATTTGACAAAGCAGGAAAGACTATCCACTGGAAAAATAAAGTTTCTTCAATAAATGCTTTTGGGAAATTTGAACATCCACATGCAGAAGAATGAAACTAGATCATTCTCTTACACCATATGCAACAATAAACTCAAAATGGATGAAAGATCTAAATGTGAGACAAGAATCCATCAAAATCCTAGAGGGGAATACAGGCAACACCCTTTTTGAACTTGGCCACAGCGATTTCTTGCAAGATACATGTATGAAGGCAACGGAAACAAAAGCAAAAATGAACTATTGAGACTTCATCAAGATAAGAAGCTTCTGCACAGCAAAAAGAAACAGTCAACAGAACTAAAAGACAACCTACAGAATGGGAGAAGATATTTGCAAATGACATATCAGATAAAGGGCTTAAATATCCAAGATCTATAAAGAACTTATGAAACTCAACACCCAAGAAACAAACAATGCAATCATAAAATGGGCAAAAGACAGGAAGAGAAATTTCACCAAAGAAGACCTACACATGGCCAACAAGCACACGAGAAAATGCTCCGCATCCCTTGCCATCAGGGCAATACAAATCAAAACCACAATGAGATACCACCTCACACCAGTGAGAATGGGGAAAATTAACATGACAGGAAACAACAAATGTTGGAGAGGATGTGGAGAAAGGGGAACCCTCCTGCACTGTTGGTGGGAATGTGAACTGGTACAGCCACTCTGGAAAACTGTATGGAGGTTCCTCAAAGAGTTAAAAATAGCGCTACCCTTCGACCCAGCAGTTGCACTTCTGGGGATTTACCCAAAAGATACAGATGCAGTGAAAAACCGAAGACACCTGCACCCCGATATTTATAGCAGCAATATCCACAGTAGCCAACTGTGGAAAAAGATTCAGTGTCCATCAAAAGAGGAATGGAGTGCGGCCCGGGTGGCTCAGAGGTTTACCGCTGCCTTCAGCCCAGAGTGTGATCCTGGAGACCTGGGGTCGAGTCCCACATCAGGCTACCTGCATGGAGCCTGCTTCTCCCTCTGCCTGTGTCTCTGTCTCTGTGTCCCTCATGATTAAATAAATTTGAAAAAAAGAAAGAGGAATGGATAAAGAACATATGGTATATGTATACAATGGAATATTACTCAGCCATTAGAAATGACAAATACCCACCATTTGCTTCAACATGGATGGAACTGGAGGGTATTATGCCGAGTGAATAAGTCAATCATAGAAGGACAAAAATATGGTCTCATTCATTTGGGAAATATAAAAAATAGTGAAAGGGAATAAAGAGGAAAGGGGAAAGGGGAAAATGAGTGGGAAATTCAGTGAGGGTGACAGGACATGAGAGATGCCTAACTCTGGGAAAGGAACAAGGGGACAAGGGGTAGTGGAAGGGGAAGTGGGTGGGTGAGGGGATGGGGTGACTGGGTGACGGGCACTGAGGGGGGGGCACTTGATGGGATGAGCACTGGGTGTTATACTATATGTTGGCAAATTGATCTCCAATTTAAAAAAATCCAAAAAAAAAAAAAAAAAAGAACTCTAAGTATGAATAAGTAATTTTTAGCAAGGTCAACACACCAATTTCAATATTTTATACCAGTAGTATACAAATGGAAAACTAAATTTTAAAAAATATCATTTACAATAGATCCAAGAAAAAAATATTTGGTATAAATGTAATGAAACATGTAAGGATCTATATGGTAAAAAGACAGAAATCAAAGATAACCGAAATAAATGAAAGACATGTCACATTCATTGATATGAAAGATTCAACAGAGAAAAGATGTCAATTCCTTCCAAATTCACCTACAGATGTGTGTTGATGATCCCCAAGACCACCTCCAGGTACAGTGATTCCTAGTCACAGGACTCAGCATATAGTCATAATCACAGCTATGATTATTATATAACAAAAGATAGAAAGCAAAATCAAGTAAATGAGAACATGGGCAAAGCTTGCCAAAAACCAGAAACAAGCTTCCAGGAATCCTACCCCAATAGAGTCAGTTGCTCAGGATACATTTAATTCTTCCAGGAAGGAGATGTGACAATACAAGTAAAGTTCTGCCTACCAGGGAAACTCGTTAATGACTCAATCCCTAAGATTTTACTGGGGGCTGGTCATTTTAAACATCCTCTGCTTAGTATGTCCCCAAATTTCAGACTCACAAAAGGAAAGCAGGTGCTCATAATAAACCACACTGTTTATACAAAGAGTTTAGGCACAGTTATCATTAAGGGAGGTTTTTATAGCAGTATAGCAAACTGTTTACCAGTCAACTTCTCAGATGCCCAGACAAGGCCCAACTTTGCAAAACAGGACTTTCTAAGGATAGCAGTATTTGGCCTGTTAATTCTTTTCTGCACAAGATGTAACTCAATTCCAATCAAAATCTCAACAGGATTTTTTTGTATATATGGACAAATTGATTCTAAAATTATATAGAAAAGCAAAGGAACTAGAATAACAATTTTGGAGAAAAAAAGAGTTGGAAGGATCACACTACCCAGTTTTAAGACTTACTCTAAAATATAGGAATAAAGACAGTGTGATATTGGCAGAGTGACAGACACAGAGATCAATAAAACAGAATAAAGTATAGAAATAAGTATAGAAATAGATCCACACAAATAAGGTCAGTAGATTTTTGGCAAAGCTGTAAAAGAAATTTGGTGGGGAAAAAAGTATATTTTCCCAAAAATGGTGTTAGAATAACCAGAAAGCCATACGCAAAAAAAAAAAAAAAAAAGGATTCGACCTTAAAAACTCATACTATTTATAAAATGAACTCAAAATGGATTACAGATTTAATATTAAAACTATAAAACTTGTAGATAAAATAAGAGAAAATATTCATGACCTAGGTTTAGGGGAAGAATCCTTAAAGAGCACAATCCATAACAGAAAATCCTGAAAAACCAGACTTTATCAAAATTAAAAACTTTTGCTCTGTGAAAGACCCAAATAAGAGAATAAAAAGGCTACAGATTGGTAGGATATATTTGTAAATAACATATCCAGCACAGGATTTGTATACAGAATTTGTAAAGAACTCTCAGTAACTTGATACAAAGAAAATAAACTGCCCCATTTAAAAAAATGGGCAAGACTTAAAACACTTCACCAAAGACGATATTTGGATGACAAGCGAGTATGATGTTCAACATTATTAGCCCTTGATGAAATGCAAATTAAAACTATGGTGAGATTCCTCTACCCACCTATTAGATGGCTAAAATTAATAAATACTAATACCAAGTGCTGACAAGGATACAGAGCAACTAGAACTCAAGCACTATAGGTGGATCTCTCCCTGGGTGGCGCAGTGGTTTGGCGCCTGCCTTTGGCCCAGGGCGCAATCCTGGAGACCCGGGATAGAATCCCAATCGGGCTCCCGGTGCATGGAGCCTGCTTCTCCCTCTCCCTATGTCTCTACCTCTCTCTCTCTCTCTCTCTCTCTCTCTCTCTCTGTGACTATCAAAAATAAATAAATAAATAAATAAATTTTTAAAAAATATAGGCGAATCTCAAGGGAAGTATAGTGAATGGTAAGTTATCTCAAAAGGTTATGTACTCTGTGATTCCCTTTATATAACGTTTATGAAATTATAAAGTTATAGACATGAAAAACAAATTAGGAGTTCTCAGGGACAGGAGGGTGAGGGGACGAAAAAGACTGTTGCCATAAAAGGGTAACATAAGGGGATCTCTGTGGTAATGGAATAGTTGTGTATCTCAACTGTAGTGGCAGTGCTTATAAGATTTTTATGTTTGATAAAACTATACAGATTAAATACACACAAATAAGTACATGTAAAATTGATTAAATTTAAATGAGGCCTGTGGACCTTAATTATGACGCTAAAATATAGTTATGTAAAATGTTACCATTGGGAGAAACTAGGTGAAGGGTTAAGTTGTTTTTTGCAACTTCTTGTGAATCTTACTTTAAAACAAATATTGGGGTGCCTGAGCGACTCAGTCAGTTAAGTGTCTGCCTTTGGTTCAGGTCATGGGCCCAGAGTCATGGTATCGAGCCCCATCAGGTAGTGTGCATCTTCCGCTGACCTTCCCCTGCTCATGAGTGCTCGTGCTCGCTCTCTTTCTCTCAAATAAATGAAATCTTTTTTTTAATAAATTAATTTTTTATTGGTGTTCAATTTACCTACATACAGAATAAAACCCAGTGCTCATCCCGTCAAGTGTCCCCCTCAGTGCCCGTCACACATTCACCCCCACCCCCCACCCTCCGCCCATCCACCACCCCTAGTTCATTTCCCAGAGTTAGGAGTCTCTATGTTCTGTCTCCCTTTCTGATATTTCCCACACATTTCTTCTCCCTTCCCTTATATTCCCTTTCACTATTATTTATAGTCCCCAAATGAATGAGAACATACACTGTTTGTCCTTCTCCGATTGACTTACTGCACTCAGCATAATACCCTCCAGTTCCATCCACGTTGAAGCAAATGGTGGGTATTTGTCGGTTCTAATGGCTGAGTAATATTCCATTGTATACAAAAACCACATCTTCTTTATCCATTCATCTTTTGATGGACACTGAGGCTCCTTCCACAGTTTGGCTATTGTGGACATTGCTGCTAGAAACATCGGGGTGCAGGTGTCCCGGCGTTTCATTGCATCTGAATCTTTGGGGTAAATCCCCAACAGTGCAATTGCTAGGTCGTAGGGCAGATCTATTCTTAACTTTTTGAGGAACCTCCACACAGTTTTCCAGAGTGGCTGCACCAGTTCACATTCCCACCAACAGTGTAAGAGGGTTCCCTTTTCTCCACATCCTCTCCAACATTTGTGGTTTCCTGTCATGTCAATTTTCCCCATTCTCACTGGTGTGAGGTGGTATCTCACTGTGGTTTTCATTTGTATTTCCCTGATGGCAAGTATGCAGAGCATTTTCTCATGTGCCTGTTGGCCATATCTACGTCTTCCTCTGTGAGATTTCTCTTCATGTCTTTTGCCCATTTCATGATTGGATTGTTTGTTTCCTTGCTGTTGAGTTTAATAAGTTCTTTATAGATTTTGGAAACTAGCCCTTTATCTGATATGTCATTTGCAAATATCTTCTCCCATTCTGTAGGTTGTCTTTTACTTTTGTTGACTGTATCCCTTGCTGTGCAAAAGCTTCTTATCTTGATGAAGTCCCAATAGTTCATTTTTGCTTTTGTTTCTTTTGCCTTTGTGGATGGATCTTGCAAGAAGTTACTGGGGCCGAGTTCAAAAAGGGTGTTGCCTCTGTGCTCATCTAGGATTTTGATGGATTCTTGTCTCACATTTAGATCTCTCATCCATTTTGAGTTTATCTTGCTGTATGGTGAAAGAGAGTGGTCCAGTTTCATTCTTCTGCATGTGGATGTCCAATTTTCCCAGCACCACTTATTGAAGAGACTGTCTTTCTTCCAGTGGATAGTCTTTCCTCCTTTATCGAATATTAGTTGACCATAAAGTTCAGGTTCCAATTCTGGGTTCTCTATTCTGTTCCATTGATCTATGTGTCTGTTTTTGTGCCAGTACCACACTGTCTTGATGACCACAGCTTTGTAGTACAACCTGAAATCTGGCATTGTGATGCCCCCAGCTATAGTTTTCTTTTTTAAAATTCCCCTGGCTATTCAGGGTCTTTTCTGATTCCACACAAATCTTAAAATAATTTGTTCTAGCTCTCTGAAGAAAGTCCATGGTATTTTGATAGGGATTGCATTAAACGTGTACATTGCCCTGGGTAACATTGACATTTTCACAATATTAATTCTGCCAATCCATGAGCATGGAATATTTTTCCATCTCTTTGTGTCTTCCTCAATTTCTTTCAAAAGTGTTCTATAGTTTTTAGGGTATAGATCCTTTACCTCTTTCGTTAGGTTTATTCCTAGGTATCTTATGCTTTTGGATGCAATTGTAAATGGAATTGACTCCTTTATTTCTCTTTCTTCAGTCTCATTGTTAGTGTATAGAAATGCCATTGATTTCTGGGCATTGATTTTGTATCCTGCCATGCTGCCAAATTGCTGTATGAGTTCTAGCAATCTTGGGGTGGAGGCTTTTGCGTTTTCTATGTAGAGTATCATGTCATCGGCAAAGAGGGAGAGTTTGACTTCTTCTTTGCCAATTTGAATGCCTTTAATGTCTTTTTGTTGTGTGATTGCTGAGGCTAGGAAGGACATCCAATACTATGTTGAATAGCAGTGGTGAGAGTGGACATTCCTTGTCTTGTTCCTGATCTTACAGGAAAGGCTCCCAGTGCTTCCCCATTGAGAATGATATTTGCTGTGGGCTTTTCGTAGATGGCTTTTAAGATGTCGAGGAATTTTCCCTCTATCCCTGCATTCTGAAGTGTTTTGATCAGGAATGGATGCTGTATTTTGTCAAATGCTTTCTCTGCATCTAATGAGAGAATCATATGGTTCTTGGTTTTTCTCTTGCTGATATGATGAATCACATTGATTGTTTTACGAGTGTTGAACCAGCCTTGCGTCCCAGGGATAAATCCTACTTGGTCATGGTGAATAATTTTCTTAATGTGTTGTTGGATCCTATTGGCTAGTATCTTGTCGAGAATTTTTGCATCCATGTTCATCAGGGATATTGGTCTGTAATTCTCCTTTTTGGTGGGGTCTTTGTCTGGTTTTGGAATTAAGGTGATGCTGGCCTCCTAGAACGAATTTGGAAGTACTCCATCTCTTTCTATCTTTCCAAACAGCTTTAGTAGAATAGGTATGATTTCTTCTTTACATGTTTGATAGAAATCCCCTGGGAAGCAATCTGGCCCTGGACTCTTGTGTCTTGGGAGGTTTTTGATGACTGCTTCAATGTCCTCCCTGGTTATTGGCCTGTTCAGGTTTTCTATTTCTACTTTTCCAGTTTTGGTAGTTTGTGGCTTTCCAGGAATGCGTCCGTTTCTTCTAGATTGCCTAATTTATTGGCATAGAGCTGTTCATAGTATGTTTTTAAAATCATTTGTATTTCCTTGGTGTTGGTAGTGATCTCTCCTTTCTCATTCAAGATTTTATTCGTTTGAGTCTTCTCTCTCTTCTTTTTATAAGGGTGGCTAATGGTTTATCTATCTTATTAATTCTTTCAAAGAACCAACTCCTGGTTCTGTTGATCTGTTCCACAGTTCTGGTCTCAATTTCGTTGAGTTCTGCTCGAATTTTAATTAACTCTCTTCTTCTTCTGGGCATAGGGTCCATTGCTGTTTTTTCTCTAGCTCCTTTATGTGTAAGGTTAGTTTTTGTATTTGAGTTCTTTCCAATTTTTGAATGGATGCTTGTATTGCGATGTATTTCCCCATCAGGACTGCTTTTGTGGCATCCCAAAGATTTTGAACGGTTCTTTCTTCATTCTCATTAGTTTCCATGAATCTTCCTTAATTTCCTGGTTGACCCTTTCATCTTTTAGCAGGATGGTCCTTAACCTCCACGTGTTTGAGGTCCTTCCAAACTTCCTGTTGTGATTTAGTTCTAATTTCAAGGCATTATGGTGTGAGAATATGCAGTGGCCGATCCCAATCTTTTGGTATCGGTTCAGACCCGATTTGTGACCCAGTATGTGGTCTATTCTGGAGAAAGTTCCATGTGCACTTGAGCAGAATGTGTATTCAGTTGAGCTTGGATGTAAAGTTCTGTAGATATCTGTGAAATCCATCTGGTCCAGTGTATCATTTAAAGCTCTCGTTTCTTTGGAGATGTTGTGCTTAGAAGACCTATCGAGGGTAGAAAGACCTAGATTGAAGTCACCAAGTATAAGTGTATTATTGTCAAAGTATTTCTTCAGTTTGGTTATTAATTGGTTAAATATTTGGCAGCTCCCACATTCGGGGCATATATATTGAGGATTGTTAAGTCCTCTTGTTGGATAGATCCTTTGAGTATGAGATAGTGTCCCTCTTCATCTCTCACTATAGTCTTTGGGGTAAATTTTAGTTTATCTGATATAAGGATGGCTACCCCTGCTTTCTTTTGAGGACCATTTGAATGGTAAATGGTTCTCTAACCTTTTATTTTCAGGCTGTAGGTGTTCTTCTGTCTAAAATGAGTGTCTTGTAGACAGCAAATAGATGGGTCCTGCTTTTTGATCCAGTCTGAAACCCTGCGCCTTTTGATGGGGTCATTAAGCCCGTTCACGTTCAGAGTTACTATTGAGAGATATGAGTTTCGTGTCATCATGATATCTATTCAGTCCTTGTTTTTGTGGATTGTTCCACTGAACTCCTTCTTAAAGGGGAATTTTAAGAGTCCCCCTTAAAATTTCTTGCAGAGCTGGTTTGGAGGTCACATATTCTTTCAGTTCCTGCCTGTCTTGGAAGCTCTTTATCTCTCCTTCCATATTGAATGAGAGCCTTGCTGGATAAAGTATTCTTGGTTGCATGTTCTTCTCATTTAGGACCCTGAATATATCCTGCCAGCCCTTTCTGGCCTGCCAGGTCTCTGTGGAGAGGTCTGCTGTTACCCTAACACTCCTCCCCATAAAAGTCAGGGACTTTTTGTCTCTTGCTGCTTTAAGGATCTTCTCCTTATCTTTGGAATTTGCAAGCTTCACTATTAAATGTCAAGGTGTTGAACGGTTTTTATTGATTTTAGGGGGGGATCTCTCTATTTCCTGGATCTGAATGCCTGTTTCCCTTCCCAGATTCGGAAAGTTTTCAGCTAGGATTTGCTCAGATACATATTCTGGCCCTCTGTCCCTTTAGGCGCCCTCGGGAACCCCAATTAAACGTAGGTTTTTCTTCCTCAGGCTGTCGTTTATTTCCCTTAATCTGTCTTCATGGTCTCTTAATTGTCTGTCTCTTTTTTCCTCAATTTCCCTCTTTGCCATCAAGTTGCCTTCTATGTCACTCACTCGTTCTTCCACCTCGTTAACCCTCGTCGTTAGGACTTCTTGTTATGATTGCATCTCATTCAACTGATTTTTAATTTCTTTCTGATTGGATCTAAATTCTGCAGTCATGAAGTCTCGAGTCCTTTATGCTTTTGTCTAGAGCCACCAGTAACTGTATAATAGTGCTTCTGAATTGGCTTTCTGACATTGAATTGTAATCCAGATTTTGTAACTCTGTGAGAGAGAGGGCTGTTTCTGATTCTTTCTTTTGAGGTGAGGTTTTCCTTCTAGTCATTTTGCTCAGTGCAGAGTGGCCAAAAACAAGTCATATTGGGAAAAGGAGAAAAAGAGAGAGAAGGAAAGAAAAGAGAAAAAGAAAAAAGAAAAAGAAGAAAGAGAAGGAAAAAAAAGAAGAAAAAGAGAAAGAAAAAGAAAGAAAGGTGAAAAAAAGGGGTGGGGGAAGCAATCAGAAATCAAAAAGAAAGAAAAAAAACAAAAATCAAAAAAAACCAAAAAACACGTGGGAGTATCTTCTGATTCTGTATACTTTAAGTCCCTTGACTTCCCCTGGAACTGGTCCGTCTAGCTGGTCTTCTGGGGGATTGGCCTGCTGTGCTGATTTTCAGGTGTTAGCACTTGGGGGTGCTGCTCTTCCCCCTGCCTGGTGCAGGGCTCAGTGGGGGTTGTTTACTCCGTGAGGCCCCAGGAGGAACAGCCACAGTGGCTATGGCAGCTCTGGAAACCTGGGCTGAATCCGCAGTAACTCCAGGGCTCTCCGTCTGCAGGGCCTGGAGGCTCCGGGGCAGGGCGCTGATCTGCTCAGCTCGGGGCAGGAGTGTCCTTGCTGTCCTGGTCCCTCCTGGCCTCTGCCTGTCCTTGGGGGAGGCCAGATCCTGGGCTGTGTCCTGGCGCCCTGTGCTCTGGGGCCTCTCTGCGGAGCCGCCGCCCGAGCCCCTCCGAGCTGCTCCTGTAGCCGTGCAGCCCCCTCCGCATGGAGCCTCTTCCTCTGCCGGAGCCGCCTCTGCCGAGCTGCTCCCGGAGCCGCGCAGCCCCCTCCGCACAGAGCCGCGCCGGAGCCCCTCAGATCTGCTCCCGGGTCAATGTGTGTGCGCTGCAGCCCTTTAGGGAGCTCAGTGCACTCTTGCGCGCGCAGCAGGTGTCTGTTAGTGTCCCAGGGAGCCTGAGGGCATCCCCGCCCTCCTGGGTCCTGCTCTAACTCCCTGCGGGTGTCTTTCCGCCCGGGAAGATTGGTGCAGCTCCTGCTTTCCAGGACGGGCCTCTCCTGTCCTGGGGACACTTGCCTCAGCCTTAGCCCGGCTCCTTGCGGGGCCCCTCCCCCTTGGATGCCTTTTGTTTATTTCTTTTTCCCCGTCTTCCTACCTTGATAGAAGCACGAACTCTTCTCACTGTTGTGTTTCAGCTGTTCTCTCTTTAAATCTCAGGCCGAATTCGTAGATTTTCAGGATGATTTGAAGGTTATCTAGGTAATGTCGTGGGGACAGGTGATTTGGGGACCCTACTCTTCCACCATCTTGCCCCTCTTCCTCAAATAAATAAAATCTTTTAAAAAATTAAATGTTAAAATTTCATAGAACTATATATCCAAAGGTCCACTTTACTGTTCAAAAATATAAAAATTAGAGTTATAAAAACAGTATACATATTTTCTAGAAATGTGATTCTCTATCAAAAGGTGTACATTAACATCACTTATGGAGCCCAAAAAATACAAAAACATTAAATCAAAGGGATACATGCAGCCCTGTATTTATTGCAGCATTATTTACAATAGCCAAACTATGGAACCAGCCCAACTGTCCATCAATAGATGAACGGATAAAGAAGATGTGGTACATATACATAATGGGGTATTATTCAGCCATAAAAAAAATGAAATCTTGCCATTTGTAATTACATGAATAGAGCTAGAGTGTATTATGCTAAGCATAGTCAGTCCATGAGAGAAAGACAAATATCAGATGATCTTACTCATATTTGGAATTTAAGAAACAAAACAAAGAAGTAAAGAAAAAAAAAGAAAAAGGTAAGTCAAGAAACAGACTCTTAACTATAGAAAATAAACTGATGGTTACCAGAGGGGCAGTGGGTAGGGGAATAGGTAAAATAGGTGACGGCGATTAAATAGCATACTTATCATGATGAATAAAATAAAGTAAATAAATAAAATAAAGTAATACGAAATGTTTTAAAATAACAAAAAATGTATATGTATGTGCCTGGGACACACTCCCACAATTCTGATTTGATAGTATGGGATGGGACCTGGGCATTTGTGATTCTATGATCCATGCACTAAAGGTGCACCCCTAAAGTAGATGCTCATCACTTTAAAAGGAGGTATCCCTCCTTTTAAATATACACACACAAATATTAATAATCATTATGATTGCAGGATCACAGGTAATTATAATTTATTACTTTGCTATAACAAATGTGAATGTGCAATAAAAATAACAATAAATTTTTTTTAAAAAAAGATTCAGTTCATCATTCCAGCTAATAGAGGTATTTTATCTCTGATATCCATTTATTTTGAACCCTATTCCAAGTCTCATGCCATGCAATATTTGATGAGGGTATGTTTTCTGTTCTCATCTATATCACTAATAAAAATGTTGATTAGAACAATGTCCATGGTGGGCACCTGGGTGGTTTAGTGTTGAGCATCTGCTTTTGGCTCAGGTCGCAATCCCGGGGTCCTGGGATGGAGTCCTACATCAGCCTCCCAACAGGGAGCCTGCTTCTCCCTCTGTCTATGTCTCTGCCTCTCTCTGTGTGTCTCTCATGAATAAATAAATAAAATCTTTTTTGAAAAAAAAAAAGAACAATGTCCATGGCAATCCTATTACCTAATTTATTATTCTTCATTATTTCTATAAGATGAGAAGCATTTTCATGCTTTGCTGATATCCAAATATATCATGTCTACCATATTTTCCTAGTCTGTTACTTCAAAGTGACTCTGAACCACTCTCTGACACTCAATAAAGTATATTAAACTATATTACCTTTTCTTTCCAATTATATTGTTAAGACTCTTCTGGACATAGCCTATGCCTTATATTTTCTTACAAACTCCATAGCAAGCCATTCAATGCCATTCATCAACAAATATTTATTGGCACTCCACTATGTGCCAGGGACTATTCTGGACTATCCTTCCTTCGTGTAAACTGATAATTAAGTTTTCACAGCAGTATTCTCTCAACATCCAACCCTGAATAAATAGCTCCTTCCATGTCTGGTTCTGCCATGTCTGCCACACTGCCCTTCCTATTACCCAGTCTCACCCACAGCTTGAAAGACTTTGTCACTCACCTCTATTCAAATCACTAAATAGACTTTTACAGAATTCTGAGAATGATTAAACTACCATACCATCATTGCCTATTCTACAAATATTCTCTCCTTCCACTGAGTTTTCATAGTATCTTATGTATAACATTCTTATAGTACCTAATATATTCTTTTTTTTAATTTTACTTATCTTTCTGCATGTCTTATCCTGTCCCCTAGATCACAAGCTCCCTGAAGGCAGGAACCATGGGTCAGCTCTGTAGATCCGGAAAATTTTTACCATGCTTGGCATCTGGTGATACTGAATGAATAATCAATAAAGAGAAGAGCAGCCCCTTAAAGCAGCAGTTGCCAGGCTTACCTGAACCTCTACCAACCAGTCCACAAGAATGGCCCTCATGCAACTACTGATGTCAGTCTGCTTGTTCATGTATTCTTTAAGTATGAACTTTTCCTGGAAGCAATAAAAACGAAATATTAATCCATAAACTCTTCTTATAGTTCAAAAATTGTAACTTATGAAAAAAGTACTTGCAACTAATCTCAGAAAAAGAAACTGTAACAACATAATTAACTTCTTCAGTTCTAATTCATTATTTTCAGCTGGTATCAGATGGGGCAGATCAGAGTATCCTTTTCCAGACAAGTTCTAGTTATCCTTAGGAAATGGTTGCACAGCATATTCAAGCATCAGGTTGGCTATCGAGGATTCCAGGGAGAAAATGGAATATGGGCAGGAATGCACATATATGACTCTGGATGAATACCAAACAGGTTCTGCCCCTTCTTTGCAATTTAATCTAAGGCACAATGCCATGCTATGTAGAGCAGTGCTTCTTAAACTTTAACACATAGCACCTGGGGATCTTTAAAACTCACTTTCTAATTTAGAAGGCCAGGTGGGGCTAGGTTTCTGCATTTCTAACAAGATCCCAAGTGAAACTGACACTGCTGAGCTAAGGCCTATATGTGTAGTATAACAAAGTTATCTCTTACGTCCTCCAGGCTGTACTAGAAAAAGTGAAGAATCTGGAATCAGTTAACCAAACATAATGCCTCTAGAGAAAAGACAAAATTTTCATCCTCCCTCTTATTCATGGCTTGCTAAAATTTTAGTTGGTAGATAATCTTGGTCCCATCTGTTCCGGAGAGAGAGAGAAGAAAACTTGGAGTCAATGAATTTTAGTGGTCAAGGAGACCAGCAGATCTCAAAGGAGGAAGAAAATTTCACCAGGTTGGAGAGTGATTTTACATATGATGCCAGATACTTGCATAGAAAGGGCAAAAGATTTCTGACAGCAGCCACTCAGAGACTACTAGACACTGTCTCCTCAACAATTAGAGTGGAGGCTTATGGTCTTCAAGGTACTCAGACTTTTAGACCATATCCCAGCTCTACTGTATACTAGCTGTGTGACTCTTAGCAGTTTCTCCAATCTATAAAAAGGAGATAATAATACCATCATGAAATTATGGGGAGAAGATAATGCTATAAACCCCTTAGCCCTCAATGTCTAACTTACACTAAGATACCAGTAGATGTCAGTTGTTGCTGTTATTATTTTAATCGTCATTATTACCTCCCCTTTCAACTTGCATTTGAAGGATGGAATGAATGATGAGAATATGAAACCTAGAAATCCTCCCCCTCCAACAGCCACCTACATACCTCTCTCTCCTTCATGTAACTGAAGATATCCTTGGCATATATTGAGTTGAAAAATGGATCACCGTGGTTCCTGTCAATATCCTCCAATGGGGTCATCTGCTTGGAAATCACCAAAAAGATAATTAGGAGGATAAAGATTCTAAGGAAGGCTTAGCACACACACATAAAGCATGCACTCCTTTCTTCCCACTGTCATCTTCTGCTAAGGTTCCTCAAGCCACATATATCCTGGGCCACAACACAGTACCCCTTGGTCCTTCAATCCTCATACTGCTAAAGTGGCTAAGAAATGTTTAGTCCTTCTTGTACATGCCTGCTCTGCCCTAGGAACTAGGCACCATTTTTACAGGTAAGCTCAAGACTGTTCAGGAAAAATACTCTTATTTTACTATTTCAACTTATGTTACATATCTTCTTACGTCACTTGTTTTGTTCCAATGCTTTGATCTAACCCAATTAATCTTCTTGGTAGCCTTTTCCTCTCTTCTACACCTTTACTCAGTTTATTTTGCCTACAACAGGGGTATTTCTCCTCCTTCTTGCCAAATCTCATTCCTTCATCCTTCCAATTTACAATTAAATACCATCTTCTGTGGAAGATGCCTCTGTGGACATTACCCATCTTTGACTGGAGTCCACTGTAATGCAGACTGCAATTAATAAGAAAGGCAATTTCCTGACATGTGTACACACACACACACACACACACACACACAAATATTCCAGATCCTTGTGGGTATTTCTGAAATAAATACTTGCTAATTGAGTACATTTCTATGCCAATTGGAAAGTCAAGAGATACCACAATGCCAACTTGATTTAGTATAGCTTACTATATACAGATTAATTGCTTAGGGAGGCAGGAAAAAAATCTCTTTGCCAGCAGCCGCCTATAGGACAACAAAGAACACGTCATTTAATTTAAGAAGAGAGAACAGAATACCTCCTTCTGTGAGCTCTCGCCCCAAGATGAGGAAGGTTTATTGGAACTGGATTCACAAACACTGGACTTGCTTGTGGTACTCAACTTGCCCACACTGGACATGCCTGCTCTGGATTCAGGAGGAGTGCTAGGCACACGTGAGCTGGTTTCAACTTGGAGGATCAAGGAATCTTCAAGAGACGTATCTTCCTTTTGGGTGGGATTCTCTTGCAAGGCCAATGGCTCCTTCAAAGGCAACTCCTTCCCAGTGCTGTGTTTCTCATTCAAGGAAATTATCTCCTTGAAATGGAATGCTTCACTGAGGGTAGGTTTCTCCTGAAAGGACAATGGCTCCTTGAAAAGGGTCTCCTCCTCACTTCTGGGCTTCTCCTGCAAGGCCAACGACTCCCTTAGGATGGCCTCATCAATGCTGGGCTTCAGAAAAGCCAGTGGCTGTTTAATAAGGGATTCTTCATTGGTAATGTTCTCTTGCAAGGCCAACTGCTTCTTCAAGAGGAATACCTCCCCCTGAGCAGTGGGTTTCCTCTTTAAAGATAATTCCTTCTCAATGCTTGTTGCCACTTTAGTGGAGAGCTCCTCCTTCAGAATTGATGGTTTATTTAAAAGGGATTCCTCATCAGTAGTGTTTTTCTCCTGAAAAGTCAACAGCTTCTTCAAGGAGTCCTCCTTGGTTTGAGTCTTTTGCAAGCCAAAAGCCTTCCAGAAGAGGGATTCATCTTTGTTGGTAGGTTTAGCACGCAATGAAAATGGCTCCTGAAAAAGGAATTCCTCCTCAGTAGTAGGCCTCTCCTCTAAGGTCAATGGTTCCTTAATATAGGGCTCTTCTTCAGTGGTGGTCTTTTCTGACAAGGTCAGTGGCTTAGTTGAGAGGGACACCTCCTGTGGAGTGGTATGCTTCTCTTGCAGTACTGATGGATCCTGGAAGAGGAACTCCCCTTCAGTTGTAGACTTTTTATTAAAGGGCAATAGCTTCTTAAAGAGTGACTCTTCTTCAGAGGTGGTCTTCTCTGAGACCAGTGGCTTCTTTAAGAGGAATATCTTCCCCTGAGTGATTTCCTTTTTCTTTAAAGATGATGGTGTCTTGGTAAGGATTACCTCCTCAGCTAAAGACTTCTCCCTAAGTGACACTGGCTCCATAAAGAAGGAAGCCTTATCTTTGCTAATTATATTCTGCAAGTCCAACAGTTCTTGGCAAATGGACATCATTATTTGAGTGGCACACTTCTTCTTCTTTAAAGATAAAGGCTCCTTGGTAGAGACCACCTCATTTGTGGTATGTTTCTTCCTAAAGGAAATTGGTTCCATAAGAAACTCATCTTCACTACTGACATTCTCCTGCAATGCCCCTGGCTTCTCCAAAAGGGCCACCTCCCCCTGCATGGTATGTTTCTCTTGCAACACAGGTGATTCCTTAAAGAAAGACTCCTCCTCAATGGCGGACCTCTTTTTAAAGGACAATGGCTCCTTAATGTGTGTCTTCTCTCCAGAGGAGGTCTGCAATACTAGTGGCTTCATCAAGCAGGACCTCTTACCCTGAGCAGTACACCTTTTCCTCTTCAGAGATGATAGCTTCTTGGTGGGAGTTGCCTCCTCAGTGGTACGTTTCTTCTTAAAAGCCAAAGGGTCCTTTAAATGTGACTCCTCCTCAGTTAGTGTCCTCTGCAAGGTCAAGGCCTTCTTCAAGACAGACACCTCCTCCTGAGTGGTGTGCTTCTCTTGCAACATGGATGGCTCATGGAAAAGGGACTCCTCAGTGGTGTTCTTCTTAAAGGACAGTGGCTCCTTAACAAATGACTCCTCTCCAGGGGTGGTCTTTTGCAATACTAGTGGCTTCTTCAAGTAGTACATCTTCCCCTGAATGGTACACTTCGTCTTTATAGGTAACGGCTTCTTGGTGGGGTTTGTCTCCTTGGTAGTACATTTCTTCCTAAGGAACATTGGCTCCATAAGAAATTTATCCTTACTGTCGTTCTCCTCCTGCAGTACCTGTGGCTTCTTCAAGAGGACCACCTCCCTATCAGTGGTGTGCTTCTCTTGCGATGCAGAAAACTCCTGGAAGAGAGACTCCTCCTTAGTGATAGGCTTCTTTTTAAAAGACAATGGCTCCTTAATGAGTGCCTTCTCTCCAGAGGTGTTCTGGGATTCTAATGGCTTTTTCAAGTGAGCCATCTTCCCCTGAGTAGTACACTTCTTTAAAGATAATGGCCTCAAGGTGAAGGCTGTCTCCTTCTTGGTAGGTTTCTTCTTGAAAGCCAGTGGCTCCTTAATGAGGGGGAACTCATCTTCAGAGTTGGTCTTCTGCAATACTAGTGGTTTCTTCATACGGGACACCTTCCCCAGAGTGATATACTTCTTTAAAGATAACATCTTCTTGGTGGGGGTTACATCGTCTGTTTTAGGCTTCTTTCTGAAGTTTGTTGGTTCCATAAAGAAGGAATTCTCTTCAACAGCGATGTCTTGCAAAGTCAAGTCCTCCTGATATGTGCACATCTTCTTTAAGGACAATGTTCCTTTGGTGATGGCTACCTCCTCAGTTTTATGCTTCTTCCCAAAAGTGATCAGGTTTACAACAAACTCATCATTGCTGTCAGCCTCCTCCTGTACAGATGTTGGTTTCTCCATGAGGGATATCTCTCCCTTATTTGTGAACTTCTTTAAAAACAATGACCTCTTGATAAGGCCTGTGTCCTCAGTAGTGGATTCCTCTTTTAAAATTAATGGCTTTCTGAAAAATGATGCCTCCTCAGTAGTGATTGTTCCGGAGGTGGTAGATCTCTCCAGAATGAGTGGTTTCTCTGTAATATTTGGTACCAAGGTAGTAGAGACTACTACTGGTGAGGATTCCAGCTTATAACTGTAAAAGAAACAATGTCTGGGTAAGAAGAACATAGTTCCTAGAATCCTCAACAACCATCTCACTTTGTTGCTGTATTTACCAAAAGTATAAAAGAGGAAAGGGCTTCAACCTCAAGAGACAGATTAAAGGGTAAAAAAAATCAATGGGTACCATAGTGAATCAAATAAGTAGTACACTGTATAATTTCTATGGCCTAGGCTAGCGAGGTTCTCACACTTTTCTGAAAAATTCTTCCTGAAATCCATGTTAGGCTTTCTTATATATGAATTATTTCATTTATATACAAAGTCTTTATTATAATACCACATTGTACGAGTATGAGTTATCTGCTATTATATAAGTCTCCCTCACTAGCTGCATTTTTCTTTGTCTATAACCACCAGGCATCTGGTAAAATGCAAGCTGAAATTAATACTGCTTGAAAGCTTATGAGAGAATTATAAGAGAGAAACTTATGAGAGGCTTATGAAGTCTTAGAAAAGAAAGGTGGGCTGGTACTTAATGTTGGTGGTATCTAACCACATCCCCTTCAACCTAAGCTATTCATGAGATACTTTGCAGTGAAGAGAAGAAAAAGACCAAAATAGACATTTGTTTAACATACGTCACATTCAAAGCTTTTGTTTTGAACAGGATTTCATATTCAATTAGTGACTAAAATAGTATGACCAAATCACTGGAAGACTAGAAATCAGAATGGGAACTGAAGGCAAATACAATCATCAGTTTGAACAACAGTAGGTGCGTCCAAACTAGATATCATATGATTGCATTTATAAGATATGTCAAGAATAGGCATAACCATAGAGAAATATTCATGAAAAAAAGCATATTGGTGGTTGCCTATAGCTAGAAAGGGGCAGGGAAGGCGGGTATAGAATGGGAAACTGGGAAATGAAAAGGGGCTATTAATGGGTTCAATATTGGGGGTGTGGGCTCAGCGGTTTACCGCCGACTGCAGCCCAAGAAGTGATCCTGGAGACCTGGGATCGAGTCCCTCATCGGGCTCCCTGCATGAAGCCAGCTTCTCCCTCTGCCTGTGCTCTGCCTCTCTCTCTCTTTCCTGTGTATTCTCATGAATAAATAAATAAAATCTTAAAAAAATAAAACTAAATAAAAAAATAAAATTTGGGGGCATGTTAAAAAGTTCTAAAATTAAATAATGGTAATGGCTGTACAACTCAATGAATATAATTTAAAAACCACTGTATTGTTTAAGAAAAAGAAGTACCTGGAGAGGTTCCACATAGCAAAATAGATTCCAGGTCCCTCTCGATGAGAACTTTTTTTTTTAACTTTTTTCTTTACTTTATTTTTGTAAATTAATTTTTTATTGGTGTTCAATTTACCAACATACAGAATAACACCAAGTGCTCATCCCGTCAAGTGTACCCCTCAGTGCCCCTCACCCATTCATCCCCACCCCGCACCCTCCTGCCCTCCACCACCCCTAGTTCATTTCCCAGAGTTAGGAGTCTTTATGTTCTCTCTCCCTTTCTGATATTTCACATACATTTCCTCTCCCTTCCCTTACATTCCCTTTCACTATTATTTATATTCCCCAAATGAATGAGAACATACACGATTTGTCCTTCTCCGATTGACTTACTTCACTCAGCATAATACCATCCAGTTCCATCCACGTTGAAGCAAATGGTGGGTATTCCTCGTGTCTAATGGCTGAGTAATATTCCATTGTGCACATAAACCACATCTTCTTTATCCATTCATCTTTCCATGGACACCGACACTCCTTCCACAGTTTGGCTATTGTGGACATTGCTTCTAGAAACATCGGGGTGTAGGTGTCCCGGCGTTTCATTGCATCTGAATCTTTGGGGTAAATCCCCAACAGTGCAATTGCTGGGTCGTTGGGCAGGTCTATTTTTAACTCTCTGAGGAACATCCACACAGTTTTCCAGAGTGGCTGCACCAGTTCACATTCCCACCAACAGTGTAAGAGGGTTCCCTTTTCTCCGCATCCTCTCCAACATTTCTGGTTTCCTGCCTTGTTAATTTTCCCCATTCTCACTGGTGTGAGGTGGTACCTCACTGTGGTTTTCATTTGTATTTCCCTGATGGCAAGTATACGGAGCATTTTCTCATATGCATGTTGGCCATGTCCATGTCTTCCTCTGTGAGATTTCTCTTCATGTCTTTTGCCCATTTCATGATCGGATTGTTTGTTTCTTTGGTGTTGAGTTTAATAAGTTCTTTATAGATTTTGGAAACTAGCCCTTTATCTGGTATTGTCATTTGCAAATATCTTCCCCATTCTGTAGGTTGTCTTTTGGTTTTGTTGACTGTATCCTTTGATGTGCAAAAGCTTCTTATCTTGATGAAGTCCCAATAGTTCATTTTTGCTTTTGTTTCTTTTGCTTTCCTGGATGTATCTTGCAAGAAGTTACTGTGCCCGAGTTCAAAAAGGGTGTTGCCTGTGTTCTCCTCTAGGATTTTGATGGACTCTTGTCTCACATTTAGATCTCTCATCCATTTTGAGTTTATCTTGATGTATGCTGAAAGAGAGTGGTCCAGTTTCATTCTTCTGCATGTGGATGTCCAATTTTCCCAGCAACATTTATTGAAGAGACTGTCTTTCTTCCAATGGATAGTCTTTCCTCCTTTATCGAATATTAGTTGACCATACAGTTCAGGGTCCACTTCTGGATTCTCTATTCTGTTCCATTGATCTATGTGTCTGTTTTTGTGCCAGTACCACACTGTCTTGATGACCACAGCTTTGTAGTACAACCTGAAATCTGGCATTGTGATGCCCCCAGATATGGTTTTCTTTTTTAAAATTCCCCTGGCTATTTGGGGTCTTTTCTGATTCCACACAAATCTTAAAATAATTTGTTCTAACTCTCTGAAGAAAGTCCATGGTATTTTGACAGGGATTGCATTAAACGTGTACATTTCCCTGGGTAACATTGACATTTTCACAATATTAATTCTGCCAATCCATGAGCATGGAATATTTTTCCATCTCTTTCTGTCTTCCTCAATTTCTTTCAGAAGTGTTCTATAGTTTTTAGGGTAAAGATCCTTTACCTCTTTGGTTAGGTTTATTCCTAGGTCTCTAATGCGTTTGGATGCAATTGTAAATGGGATTGACTCCTTAATTTCTCTTTCTTCAGTCTCATTGTTAGTGTATAGAAATGCCATTGATTTCTGGGCATTGATTTTATATCCTGCCACACAGCCAAATTGCTGTATGAGTTCTAGCAATCTTGGGGTGGAGGCCTTTGGGTTTTCTATGTAGAGTATCATGTCATCGGCAAAGAGGGAGAGTTTGACTTCTTCTTTGACAATTTGAATGCCTTTAATGTCTTTTTGTTGACTGATTGCTGAAGCTAGGACTTCCAATACTATGTTGAATAGCAGTGGTTAGAGTGGACATCCCTGTCTTGTTCCTGATCTTAGGGGAAAGGCTCCCAGTGCTTCCCCATTGAGAATGATATTAGGTGTGGGCTTTTTGTAGATGGCTTTTAAGATGTTGAGGAATTTTCCCTCTATCCCTGCATTCTGAAGAGTTTTGATCAGGAATGGATGCTGTATTTTGTCAAATGCTTTCTCTGCATCTAATGAGAGGATCATATGGTTCTTGGTTTTTCTCTTGCTGATATGATGAATCACATTGATTGTTTTACGAGTGTTGAACCATCCTTGTGTCCCGGGGATAAATCCTACTTGGTCATGGTGAATAATCGTCTTAATGTGTTGTTGGATCCTATTGGCTAGTATCTTGCTGAGAATTTTTGCATCCGTGTTCATCAGGGATATTGGTCTATAATTCTTTTTGGTGGGGGTCTTTACCTGGTTTTGGAATTAAGGTGATGCTGGCCTCATAGAACGAATTTGGAAGTACTCCATCTCTTTCTATCTTTCCAAACAGCTTTAGTAGAATAGGTATGATTTCTTCTTTAAACGTTTGATAGAATTCCCCTGGGAAGACATCTAGCCCTGGACTCTTGTGTCTTGGGAGGTTTTTGATGACTGCTTCAATTTCCTCACTGGTTATTGGCCTGTTCAGGTTTTCTATTTCTTCCTGTTCCAGTTTTGGTAGTTTGTGGCTTTCCAGGAATGGGTCCGTTTCTTCTAGGTTGCCTAATTTATTGGCGTACAGCTGTTCATAGTATGTTTTTAAAATCGTTTGTATTTCCTTGGTGTTGGTAGTGTTCTCTCCTTTCTCATTCATGACTTTATTCATTTGAGTCTTCTCTCTCTTCCTTTTAATAAGGCTGGCTAATGGTTTATCTATCTTATTACTTCTTTCAAAGAACCAACTCCTGGTTCTGTTGATCTATTCCACAGTTCTCCTGGTCTCGATTTCATTGAGTTCTGCTCGAATTTTAATTAACTCTCTTCTTCTGTTGGGTGAAGGGTCCATTTGCTGTTTTTTCTCTATTTCCTTTATGTGTAAGGTTAGCTTTTGTATTTGAGTTCTTTCCAGTTTTTGAATGGATGCTTGTATTGCGATTTATTTCCCCCCCAGGACTGCTTTTGCTGCATCCCAAAGATTTTGAACGGTTGTATCTTCATTCTCATTAGTTTCCATGAATCTTTTTAATTCTTCCTTAATTTCCTGGTTGACCTTTTCATCTTTTAGCAGGATGGTCCTTAACCTCCACGTGTTTGTGGTCCTTCCAAACTTCTTGTTGTGGTTTAGTTCTAATTTCAAGGCATTATGGTCTGAGAATATACAGGGGACTATCCCGATCTTTTGGTATCGGTTCAGACCCGATTTGTGACCCAGGATGTGATCTATTCTGGAGAAAGTTCCATGTGCACTTGAGAAGAATGTGTATTCAGTTGAGTTTGGATGTAAAGTTCTTTAAATATCTGTGAAATCCATCTGGTCCAGTGTATCATTTAAAGCTCTCGTTTCTTTGGAGATGTTGTGCTTAGAAGACCTATCGAGGGTAGAAAGAACTAGATTGAAGTCACCAAGTATAAGTGTATTATTATCAAAGTATTTCTTCAGTTTGGTTATTAATTGGTTTAAATATTTGGCAGCTCCCACATTCGGGGCATATATATTGAGGATTGTTAAGTCCTCTTGTTGGATAGATCCTTTGAGTATGAGATAGTGTCCCTCTTCATCTCTCACTATAGTCTTTGGGGTAAATTTTAGTTTATCTGATATGAGGATGGCTACCCCTGCTTTCTTTTGAGGACCATTTGAATGGTAAATGGTTCTCTAACCTTTTATTTTCAGGCTGTAGGTGTCCTTCTGTCTAAAATGAGTCTCTTGTAGACAGCAAATAGATGGGTCCTGCTTCTTCATCCAGTCTGAAACCCTGCGCCTTTTGATGGGGTCATTAAGCCCGTTCACGTTCAGAGTTACTATTGAGAGATATGAGTTTCGTGTCATCATGATATCTATTCAGTCCTTGTTTTTGTGGATTGTTCCACTGAATTTCTTCTTAAAGGGGAAATTTAAGAGTCCCCCGTAAAATTTCTTGCAGAGCTGGTTTGGAGGTCACATATTCTTTCAGTTCCTGCCTGTCTTGGAAGCTCTTTATCTCTCCTTCCATATTGAATGAGAGCCTTGCTGGATAAAGTATTCTTGGTTGCATGTTCTTCTCATTTAGGACCCTGAATATATCCTGCCAGCCCTTTCTGGCCTGCCAGGTCTCTGTGGAGAGGTCTGCTGTTACCCTAACACTCCTCCCCATAAAAGTCAGGGACTTTTTGTCTCTTGCTGCTTTAAGGATCTTCTCTTTATCTTTGGAATTTGCAAGCTTCACTATTAAATGTCAAGGTGTTGAACGGTTTTTATTGATTTTAGGGGGGATCTCTCTATTTCCTGGATCTGAATGCCTGTTTCCCTTCCCAGATTAGGAAAGTTTTCAGCTAGGATTTGCTCAGATACATATTCTGGCCCTCTGTCCCTTTAGGCGCCCTCGGGAACCCCAATTAAACGTAGATTTTTCTTCCTCAGGCTGTCGTTTATTTCCCTTAATCTGTCTTCATGGTCTCTTAATTGTCTGTCTCTTTTTTCCTCAGTTTCCCTCTTTGCCATCAACTTGCCTTCTATGTCACTCACTCGTTCTTCCACCTCATTAACCCTGGGCCTGGAGGCTCCGGGGCGGGGCTGCTGATCTGCTCAGCTCGCGGCAGGAGTGTCCTTGCTGTCCTGGGCCCTACCGGCCTCTGCTTGTCCCGGGGGGAGGCCCGATACTGGGCTGTGTCCTGGCGCCCTGTGCTCCCAGGCCTGCGCTGTTGGATTCGCGCTCCCAGCCCTGCAGCCCCCTCCGTGGAGCCGCCGCCCAAGCCCCTCCGAGCTGCTCCCGGAGCCCCACAGCCCCCTCCGCGGAGCCTCCACCCGAGCCCCTCCAAGCTGCTCCCGGAGCCGCGCAGCCCCCTCCGCACGGAGCCTCTTCCTCTGCCCGAGCCGCCGCCGCCGAACTGCTCCCAGAGCCGTGCAACCCCCTCCGCGGAGCCGCCGCCCGAGCCCCACCGAGCTGCTCCGGATCCCTCCGTGCGCGCTGCAGCCCTTAGGGAGCTCAGCCACTCTCCTGTGCGCGCCGCAGGTGCCTGTTAGTGTCCCAGGGAGCCCGAAGGCATCCCCGCCCTACTGGGTCCTGCTCTAACTCCCTGTGGGTGCCTTTCCACCCGGGAAGATTGGTGCAGCTCCTGCTCCTCCGGGACGGGGCTCTTCTGTCCTGGGGGCACTCGCCCCGGCCTTAGCCCGGCTCCTCGCGGGGCCCCTCCCCCTTGGAGGCCTTTTGTGTCTTTATTTCTTTTTCCCCGTCTTCCTACCTTGATAGAAGCCGAACTCTTCTTACTGTAGAATTCCAGCTGGTCTCTCTTTGAATCTCAGGCCGCATTCATAGATTTTCAGGATGATTTGAAGGTTATCTAGGTAATTTGGTGGGGACAGGTGATTTGGGGAGCCTACTCTTCCGCCATCTTGCCCCTCCTCCCGATGAGAACTTTTAAAGGTTGTCTTCAGATAACCTAGTTATGATAAAGAGTATGCCTTCTGGAGCTGGACTGCCTGGATTCAAACCCTGGCCCCTCCACTTACTGGCTGGGTAACCTTGAGCAAGTTATCTGTGCTTCACTTTTTTCACCTATACAATGCGGATATTACCTCCTTCATACGGTTGATGTGAAGATTTGATTAATTAATAGGCAATGAAAACATGTAAAACAAAGAACAGTTCAGAACAACTGCATGCCAATAAATCAGATAACTTAGACGAAATGGACAAATTCCTGAGAAGACACAAACTGACTTAAAAAGAAAACAGAAAATCTGAGTAGACCTATAATAACTAAAAACATTGAATTAATATAAAAACTACCCATGAGAATATAAAAAATAGTGAAACGGAATAAAGGGGAAAGGAGAAAAAAATGAGTGGGAAATATCAGAAAGGGAGACAGAACATGAGAGACTCCTTACTCTGGGAAACGAACAAGGGGTGGTGGAAAGGGAGGTGGGCGGGGGGTGGGAGTGACTGGGTGACGGGCACTGAGGGGGGCACTTGATGGGATGAGCACTGGGTGTTATGCTATACATTGGCAAATTGAACTCCAATAAAAAAAATAAATGTTATATATATATGTGTGTATGTATATGTATGTATGTGTGTGTGTGTGTGTGTGTGTGTGTGTATATATATATATATATATATATATATATATATATACATACACAAACTACCCATGAAGAATAGTCTAGGCTGAGATGGTTTTGCTGGGGAATTCTACCAAACTTCTAAAGAAGAATTAATACCAGTTTGTCATAAAGAAACCCAAGAAATAGAAGATATAAAAACAGTTACCAACTCATTTTATAAAACCGTATTTCTCTGATACCAAACAAAGATATCACAAGAAAATTATAATGTGGTATCTCTTAAAAATACAGGTGCAAAAATCCTCCACAAAATACTAGCAAACCAAATCCAGCAACAAATAAAATTATTATACATCATGACTAAGTGGGATTTGTCCCAGGAATACAAGATTATTTTAACATCCAAAAACTCATATATCAAACTATATTAATGGAATATAAAAGAAAAGCAACATTATCATCTCAATAGATCCAGAAAAATAATCTGACAAAATACAACACCCTTTCATGACAAAGCCCTCAATAGACTAGGATTAGAAAGGAGTTTCCTCAACTTGATAAAGGGCATCTATGAAAAACTCAAAGCTAATATCATACTTAAGGGTAAGAGAGTAATTCTTTCCCCCTAAAACCAGGGAAAAGAAAAGGGTATCCAACTCTTCTTTAGGGGATGGGATATTTGTAGTGTAGCAATATATAAGTCATATAACATTGCTGAAGCTTTAGGACAAAGCTCCTCTAATTCTCTGAATACATTCCAAACTCTTTGCCATAATCTGCAAGGCCCTGGTGATCTGGTTCCTGTTTGCCTCTCCAAATTCATCTCTTAAGAAACAATAGTATAGGAAATAGGTATTGAGTATCTATAATATCATAGGTCTGGGGTGATCAGAGTAGGCTTCCTTGATAGAGTGACCAACTGTCTTTGTTTGTGACTGAGAGGGTTCCTGGTATGCAGTATTAAAACTTGGCAAATCTTAGAAAAACCAGAATAAGTTGGTCACTCAATTCTTAGAAGACAAGGATATCCAACTCTTGACACTTCCATTCAACATAGTACTAGAGGTTCTGGCCAGGGCAACTAGGCAAGAAAATAAAATAGAAGGCCTCCAGATTGAAAAGGAAGAAATAAAACTATGTGTATTAGATGACATGATTTATATATAGAAAATCATAGGAATCCACACAAAAACTATTAGAACTAATATACAAGTTTAGCAAGGTTCAATTGATTCAATATTAATACAAAGATCAATATACCAAAATCATACATGTTTCCATATCCTTGCAATGTACGTATAAAAATGAAATTAGGAAAACAATTCCATTTACAACACCATCGAGGAGAATAAAATGCTTAGAAATAAATTTAACAAAAGAAATACAAAACATATTCTGAAAACCACAAAAATGTTGAAAGAAATTAAAGATCTAAATAAATAAAAAGATATCCCATGTTTGCAGGTTGGAAGACTTAATTTTAAGATGGTAATACTCCCCAAATTGATTTACAAGTTTAAGACAATTTCTGTAAGAATTCCAGCTGGCTTATTAGTGGACACAGACAAGCTGATTCTAAAATTTACAAGGAATTGCAAAGAACCCAAAATAGTCAAAACAATCTTGAAAAAGAGGGAAAAGTTGGAGGAGTCAAACTTCCTAATTTCAAAATGCACTACAGAGCAACAACAACCAAAATAATATGGTATTGGCATAATGACAGACATGTAGATCAATGGAATAAAACTGAGACTTCAGAAAAAAACACTTGCATTTATAGTCATTTGATTTTTGACAAGGATTCCAAGATAATTAGATGGAGAAAGATTAGTCTTTTTAACAAATGGTGCCAGGACAACTGGATATCTACATACAAAACAATGAAGTTAGACCCCTAACACACACTAACAACAAAAATTAACTCAGAAGGAATCAATAACCTAAGAGATAAAACTTTAAGGCTCTGAAAAGAAAATATTAAATCTCTATAACCTCGTATCTGGCAATGGTCTCTCAGGACACCAAAAGCATAAGCAACAAAGCAAAATAACAAGTTGGACTTCATCAAAATTAAAAACTTTTGTGCCTCAAAATGATATCAACAAGCACTGGGTGTTTTTCTGTATGTTGGTAAATTGAACACCAATAAAAATTAATTTAAAAAAAAAAAAAAAGAAAATGAAAAGACAACTCACATAATAGATGGAAATATTTGCAAATTACATATCTGATCAAGGACTTGTATCTAGAAAATATGAAGAACTCTTACAACTCAATAATGAAAAGCTCAACAACTAAATTTTTTAATGGGCAGAGGATCTGATAGACATTCCTTCAAAAAAGTATTCAAGTGGGCAAATAAGCACATGAAAGATGCTCATCATTAGTCATCAGAAAAATGCAAATCTAGAACACCAATAAAAATTAATTAAAAAAAAATTAATAAAAGAAAAATGCAAATCTAAAGCACAGTGATATATCACTTCACACCCACTAGAACAGCCGTAATAAAAAAAAAATAGTAGGGTTGGCAAGGGTGTAGAAAATTGGAAACCCTCATACAGTGCTGTTAGGAATGTAAAATAGTGCCACCACTATGAGATACAGTTTGGCAGTTCCTCATTGAGTTCAACACAGAATTACCATATGACCCAACAATTACATTCCTAGGTATACATACAAAATAACTGAAAATAAGTCATAGCCACACTATTCACAATAACCAAAAGGTCGAAACAATCCAAATATCCATCAACTGAAGACTAGAAAAGAAAGTATGGTATATTCATACAATGGAATATTATTGGTCGATAAAAAGGAATGAAGTACTGATACCTGAAACAATATGGATTAACCTTGAAAACACTATACTAAATGAAAAAAGCTAAACACATGAGATCACACATTGTATAATTTCATTTATATGAAATGTCCAGAATAGGCAAATCTATAGAAACAGAAAGTAGATTAGTGATTGCCTAAGCTGGGGAGGATGGGGTAATTGAGAGGAAATAGCTTAAGATACAGGCTAGTTGAGTTTTGTTTTTCGGATTCATGAAAATGTTCTAAAATTCATTGCGGTGATGGTTGCATTAACTTCAAATATACTGAAAGCTACTGAACTACACACATTAAATGGGTGAATTGTATGGTGTGTAAATTATATCTCAATAAAGCTGTTAGCAAAAAGCCCCACTTAGAATAGTGTGTGATTATAGTAAGCTCTTGATAAATGTCAGCTACTAGTTCTAGTGCTATTATTAAGGTCCATTCCACTGAACCCTGAATGAAGGCAAGAATGTTTATGGTATTTTGTGAGGATTTCCCTGCTAAAGTCAGAATTATAAAAGAAATTCAAAAGAAAATAATACAGGGACTTAAAGTCAAAGTACACATAGAAATCCCAGGAATTTCATTTCAGCAAGAAACTAAGTAGGGATAAATGCTAATCTGGTTTGGTTTCTTTCGGCTAGGTAATTAGAAAAGTGTCCTGTGGACCTAACACGAAAATTTTCTGGAATTCCCCAGCCTTTTTCTCTTACCCTTTGGAACCCATGCTTCAGCCTAATATAGCTATCTTGCTAATTCCTTCTCTTTTTTCCTGAAAGTAATTCTCACTGGGATGAGGAGAGGCTACAGAAAGGACTCACTCCACTCTCTAACTCTTCTTCTAATAAAAGTTTTCCTAGGGGTAAATCCTTCTTCTAATCCAAATGAGAATACTCCTATCTATTTGCAGAACCTGTGAACAATTCCCTATAACACTGGAAAACATAGGTTTTTGGCCTGGAGAGATAGTATTTTCTCTCTAGTAATAAGAGACAAACCTCTCCCAAAAGCTTCTGAGATAAGCAGACTGGCAAGCTATCAGCCAGCTGCTGAGTATCTCCCAAAAAGTTGCCCCCACAATCTCAAGCACAGACTAGCTCAAACAGGGACTGAATTACTAAAAGAGAAAAAAGATGAGCACAAGACCTTTGAGTAAACCTCCCAATGACAACAGCTCTTTCAATATGCACATTCCATGGAAAGAGAGAGAAGAGGCCTATAATACTTCAGTAACCACAGCTAGGTCCACCTCAGCACCCAGAGGTTAATGTGGTAATCACTACCATGGCTCACTAAACATGTTCTCGATGTGGAACAAAAGGAGGTCAAAGGATGTCACGTACTCTCCTTTACCAGCTAAAACACTACCTTCTGAGTCCCTTCTTACTCACCTTACCATATTCACCTCATTGCTTTTGGCCAAACCAAGAGCAGGTGTGTTCCCTTTTATCTTCTTGGGAACATCTTTAACAAACTCCTTATTGGCTTCCTTCTTGAGCTGGGCAGGTTGACTTTGAGAAGCCTGCAAAAATAAATAAGTAAATAAAAATAGTGGGGAGGGGCTGGGGAAGAAGGAAGAAAGGAAATTTAGAGAACTACAATTTACCTAATAAGTAGCTATAGAAAAGTTCTGACTCACATTCTCACCATGAACACATTGGGTGTTCCAAGGAATAATAATCAAAACATTTCACAACCAGTGTGGCACTTGTGCCAACCAATCGCAATGGAAGCTAGCAGTATAGTAGTACTGCTACATATTAGCCAAAAAGCAGCTTTAAATGTTTCCAAAATACATAGAATATAGTTCTGATCTCCGTGACAGGCATAAGGACTGCCAAATTCCCAAAATGATGTTTTGTTAATATCACGTTCCACTTTCACTCCATAAAATGTTCAGAGAGAGAGAAATATTATATAACTGGCTTTGCTACATGGATATACCAAGATCAGCTAGCGTTTCAGGGTAGACCTCTAACACAACACTACCTGTAATACATCTATCCCATCTCATTGAGGGGATATTTATTTAACATGGGGCTCTGGGGAGCTCCACCATAAATGCTAATCTTAACTAATTCTATTAAACAATAAAGGAGATCCTGAGATTATGAATAATATCAGTAAAAATAATTTTTTAATTTTTATTTATTTATGATAGAGAGAGAGAGAGGCAGAGACATAGGCAGAGGGAGAAGCAGGCTCCATGCACTGGGAGCCCAACGTGGGATTCGATCCCGGGTCTCCAGGATCGTGCCCTGGGCCAAAGGCAGGCGCTAAACCGCTGTGCCACCCAGGGATCCCAGTAAAAATAAATTTAAAATGCCTTTAAAATGAAACTGGTACGCCTGGGTGGCTCAGTGGTTAAGTGTCTGCCTTTGGCTCAGGCATGATCCTGGAGTTCCAGGATCGAGTCCCACATCAGGCTCCCTGCATGGAGCCTGCTTCTCCCTCTGCCTATGTCTCTGCCTCTCTATCTCTAGGTATCTCTCATGAATAAATAAATAAAATCTTAAAATAAAATAAAATAAAATAAAATAAAATAAAATAAAATAAAATAAAATAAAATAAACCTAATTATATTCCAAATAAATACCATAACCATACCCTATGGGAGAAAGAAAACAGAAGAAAATATAAGAAACAACTAATCCAAGTAAACAGAGTATTGGACCATATACCTTCAACATACACATCCTCAATCAGGATGGGTTTGTGAGGTGGCAGAGAATATTGCAAAAAATCTGGAACTCTTTTTAACAGGTTTATTATGGTGGTATGGATGAAATAATTTTGAAACCCTTTCAAATGTGTTATAGTATTGAGTAAATGTGTTGATGTCCTCATTGTAGAAGAAGGAATATACAAATATGGATTGGGGAATGCAAGGAAAAATCCTACATATTGGAATGGGAGCTGTGCAAATTCATGATTTCTTAAATAGGTGTATGTATGTATACATTTTGAGTAGACAGGTATATGTACATATGTGTGTGCATCTGTGTATGTAGATAGATGTATATGTATGTTTAAGTACATATATATGTGTATGTGTATATAAAGATTTAGTTTAGACAAAAATCATCAGTGGATGCTAAATCTAGGGGAAATTTTGATGAAGAGCAGGTCATTTGCAGGCTCTTAAGTGTGACCCACATACCACTTATTAGTTGCAAAAGGAAAAAAATAAACAGTAATTATACAGAGGGAAGCCAGACAACGCCTTGACTGGGTAATCAAAATTTAATATCACCATTGAGGGATAGATGGATATCATGTGCCTCCAGATGTGATATTCAGAAGGACAGAGTATCTCAGAATATCCCAGCACCAGTATCACCTACACAGTATCCCAGCCCAAGAATGTATAACATCAATCTAGTCACATGGAAACATCAGACAAACACAAAATGAGCAATGTTCTATTTTTAAAAGGGTATCTAAAAAAAATAAAAATAAAAAAATAAAAAAAAATAAAAGGGTATCTAGGTAGGACTGTATTCTTCTTTTTTATTTATTTTTTTTTATTAATTTTTATTGGTGTTCATTTACCAACATACAGAAAAACACCCAGTGCTCATCCCGTCAAGTGTCCACCTCAGTGCCCGTCACCCATTCCCCTCCAACACCCGCCCTCCTCCCCTTCCACCACCCCTAGTTCGTTTCCCCGAGTTAAGAGTCTTTATGTTAGGTCTCCCTTCCTGATATTTCCCAACATTTCTTTTCCCTTTCTTTATATACCCTTTCACTATAATTCATATTCCCCAAATGAATGAGAACATACACTGTTTGTCCTTCTCCGATTGACTTATTTCACTCAGCATAATACCCTCCAGTTCCATCCACGTTGAAGCAAATGGTGGGTATTTGTCGTTTCTAATTGCTGAGTAATATTCCATTGTATACATAAACCACATCTTCTTTATCCATTCATCTTTCGATGGACACCGAGGCTCCTTCCACAGTTTGGCTATTGTGGACATTGCTGCTAGAAACATCGGGGTGCAGGTGTCCCGACATTTCATTGCATCTGAATCTTTGGGGTAAATCCCCAACAGTGCAATTGCTGGGTCGTAGGGCAGGTCTATTTTTAACTCTTTGAGGAACCTCCACACGGTTTTCCAGAGTGGCTGCACCAGTTCACATTCCCACCAACAGTGTAAGAGGGTTCCCTTTTCTCCGCATCCTCTCCAACATTTGTTGTTTCCTGCCTTGTTAATATTCCCCATTCTCACTGGTGTGAGGTGGTATCTCACTGTGGTTTTGATTTGTATTTCCCTGATGGCAAGTGATGCAGAGCATTTTCTCATGTGCATGTTGGCCATGTCCATGTCTTCCTCTGTGAGATTTCTCTTCATGTCTTTTGCCCATTTCATGATTGGATTGTTTGTTTCTTTGCTGCTGAGTTTAATAAGTTCTTTATAGATTTTGGAAACTAGCCCTTTATCTGATATGTCATTTGCAAATATCTTCTCCCATTTTGTAGGTTGTCTTTTAGTTTTGTTGACTGTATCCTTTGCTGTGCAAAAGCTTCTTATCTTGATGAAGTCCCAATAGTTCATTTTTGCTTTTGTTTCTTTTGCCTTTGTGGATGTATCTTGCAAGAATCACTGTGGCCGAGTTCAAAGAGGGTGTTGCCTGTGTTCTCTTCTATGATTTTGATGGACTCTTGTCTCACATTTAGATCTCTCATCCATTTTGAGTTTATCTTTGTGTATGGTGAAAGAGAGTGGTCCAGTTTCATTCTTCTGCATGTGGATGTCCAATTTTCCCAACACCATTTATTGAAGAGACTGTCTTTCTTCCAATGGATAGTCTTTCCTCCTTTATCGAATATTAGATGAACATACATTTCAGGGTCCAATTCTGGGTTCTCTATTCTGTTCCATTGAACTATGTGTCTGTTTTTGTGCCAGTATCACACTGTCTTGATGACCACAGCTTTGTAGTACAACCTGAAATCTGGCATTGTGATGCCCCCAGCTATGGTTTTTTTCTTTTTTAAAATTCCCCTGGCTATTCGGGGTCTTTTCTGATTCCACACAAATCTTAAAATAATTTGTTCTAACTCTCTGAAGAAAGTCCATGGTATTTTGATAGGGATTGCATTAAACGTATAAATTGCCCTGGGTAACATTGCCATTTCACATTGATGGTTTTACGAGTGTTGAACCAGCTTTGTGTCCTGGGGATAAATCCTACTTGGTCATGGTGAATAATTTTCTTAATGTGTTGTTGGATCCTATTGGCTAGTATCTTGTTGAGAATTTTTGCATCCATGTTCATCAGGGATATTGGTCTGTAATTCTCCTTTTTGGTGGGGTCTTTGTCTGGTTTCGGAATTAAGGTGATGCTGGCCTCATAGAACGAATTTGGAAGTACTCCATCTCTTTCTATCTTTCCAAACAGCTTTAGTAGAATAGGTATGATTTCTTCTTTAAACGTTTGATAGAATTCCCCTGGGAAGCCATCTGGCCCTGGACTCTTGTGTCTCGGGAGGTTTTTGATGACTGCTTCAATTTCCTCCCTGGTTATTGGTCTGTTCAGGTTTTCTATTTCTTCCTGCTCCAGTTTTGGTAGTTTGTGGCTTTCCAGGAATGCGTCCATTTCTTCTAGATTGCCTAATTTGTTGGGGTACAGCTGTTCATAATATGTTTTTAAAATCGTTTGTATTTCCTTGGTGTTGGTAGTGATCTCTCCTTTCTCATTCATGATTTTATTCATTTGAGTCTTCTCTCTCTTCTTTTTAATAAGGTTGGCTAATGGTTTATCTATCTTATTAATTCTTTCAAAGAACCAACTCCGGGTTCTGTTTATCTGTTCCATAGTTCTTTTGGTCTCCATATCATTGAGTTCTGCTCGAATTTTAATTTTAATTAACTGTCTTCCTCTGCTGGGGGTGGGGTCTATTTGTTGCTTTTTCTCTAGTTCCTTTATGTGTAAGGTGAGCTTTTGAATTTGAGATCTTTCCAGTTTTTGAATGGATGCTTGTATTGCGATGTATTTCCCCCTCAGGACTGCTTTTGCTGCATCCCAAAGATTTTGAACGGTTGTATCTTCATTCTCATTAGTTTCCATGAATCTTTTTAATTCTTCCTTAATTTCCTGGTTGACCTTTTCATCTTTTAGCAGGATGGTCCTTAACCTCCACGTGTTTGTGGTCCTTCCAAACTTCTTGTTGTGATTAAGTTCTAATTTCAAGGCATTATGGTCTGAGAATATACAGGGCAATATCCCGATCTTTTGGTATCGGTTCAGACCCGATTTGTGACACAGTATGTGGTCTATTCTGGAGAAAGTTCCATGTGCACTTGAGAAGAATGTGTATTCAGTTGAGTTTGGATGTAAAGTTCTATAGATATCTGTGAAATCCATCTGGTCCAGTGTATTATTTAAAGCTCTCGTTTCTTTGGATATGTTGTGCTTAGAAGACCTATCTAGTATAGAGAGAGCTAGATTGAAGTCACCAAGTATAAGTGCATTATTATCAAAGTATTTCTTCAGTTTGGTTATTAATTGGTTTAAATATTTGGCAGCTCCCACATTCGGGGCATATATATTGAGGATTGTTAAGTCCTCTTGTTGGATAGATCCTTTGAGTATGAGATAGTGTCCCTCTTCATCTCTCACTATAGTCTTTGGGGTAAAATTTAATTTATCTGATATAAGGATGGCAACCCCTGCTTTCTTTTGAGGACCATTTGAATGGTAAATGGTTCTCCAACCTTTTATTTTCAGGTTGTAGGTGTCCTTCTGTCTAAAATGAGTCTCTTGTAGACAGCAAATAGATGGGTCCTGCTTTTTGATCCAGTCTGAAACCCTGCGCCTTTTGATGGGGTCATTAAGCCCGTTCACGTTCAGAGTTACTATTGACAGATATGAGTTTAGTGTCATCATATCTATTCAGTCCTTGTTTTTGTGGATTGTTCCACTGAACTTCTTCTTAAAGGGGAAATTTAAGAGTCCCCCGTAAAATTTCTTGCAGAGCTGGTTTGGAGGTTACATATTCTTTCAGTTCCTGCCTGTCTTGGAAGCTCTTTATCTCTCCTTCCATTTTGAATGAAAGCCTTGCTGGATATAGTATTCTTGGTTGCATGTTCTTTTCATTTAGGACACTGAATATATCCTGCCAGCCCTTTCTGGCCTGCCAGGTCTCTGTGGAGAGGTCTGCTGTTACCCTAATATTCCTCCCCATAAAAGTCAGGGACTTTTTTTCTCTTGCTGCTTTAAGGATCTTCTCCTTATCTTTGGAATTTGCAAGCTTCACTATTAAATGTCGAGGTGTTGAACGGTTTTTATTGATTTTAGGGGGGGATCTCTCTATTTCCTGGATCTGAATGCCTGTTTCCCTTCCCAGATTCGGAAAGTTTTCAGCTAGGATTTGTTCAAATACATATTCTGGCCCTCTGTCCCTTTCGGCGCCCTCGGGAACCCCAATTAAACGTAGGTTTTTCTTCCTCAGGCTGTCATTTATTTCCCTTAATCTATCCCCATGATCTTTTAATTGCTTGTCTCTTTTTTCCTCAGTTTCCCTCTTTGCCATCAACTTGTCTTCTATGTCACTCACTCGTTCTTCCACCTCATTAACCCTCGTCGTTAGGACTTCTAGCTTGGATTGCATCTCATTTAATTGATTTTTAATTTCTGCCTGATTGGATCTAAATTCTGCAGTCATGAAGTCTCTTGAGTCCTTTATGGTTTTTTCTAGAGCCACCAGTAGCTATAAAATAGTGCTTCTGAATTGGCTTTCTGACATTGAATTGTAATCCATATTTTGTAACTCTGTGGGAGAGAGGGCTGTTTCTGAATCTTTTTTTTGAGGTGAGGTTTTCCTTCTAGTCATTTTGCTCAGTGCAGAGTGGCCAAAAACAAGTTGTATTGGGAAAAGGAAAAAAAGACAGAGAAGGAAAGAAAAGAGAAAAAGAAAAAAGAGAAAGAAGAAAAAAAAGGGGAAAAAGAGAAGAAAAAGAAAAAGAAAGAAAGGAGAAAAAAGAAAAAAGGCGGAGGGTGGGGTCGGGGGAAGCAATCAGAAATCAAGAAGAAAGAAAAAAAAGCACAAAACAAAAACAAAAAAACAAAAAAACAAAAAAAAAACAAGGGGGAGTATCTTCCGATTCTGTATACTTTAAGTCCCTTGACTTCCCTTGGAACTGGTCCGTCTCCTTGGTCTTCTGGGGGAGGGGCCTGCTGTGCTGAATCTCAGGTGTTAGCACTTGGGGGAGCTGCTCTGCCCCTGCCTGGTGCAGGGCTCAGTAGGGGGTGTTTACCCCGTGAGCCCCCGGGAGGAAGCCACAGTGGCGGGGGCAGCTCTGGGACCCTGGAGTCAGCTCCCGCAGTAACTCCGGGGCTCTCCGTCTGCAGGGCCTGGGGGCTCCCGGGCGGGGCCGCTGATCTGCTCAGTTCCAGGCAGGAGCGTCCTTGCTGTCTTGGACCCTCCCAGCCTCTGCCTGTCCCTGGGGGAGGCCGGATCCTGGGCTGTGTCCCTGTGCCCTGTGCTCCAGAGCCTGCGCTGTTGGATTTGCGCTCCCACTCCGCAGCCCCCTTCGCGGAGCCGCCGCCGAGCTGTTCCCGGAGCCGCGCCACCCCCTCCGCGCGGAGCTTCTTCCTCTGCCCAAGCCGCCGCCGCCGCCGCCGTGCTGCTTCCGGAGCCCCGCAGCCCCCTCCGCGGAGCCGCAGCCGGAGCCCCTCCGAGCTGTTCCTGGAGCCGCGCCGCCCCCTCCGCACGGAGCTTCTTCCTCCGCCCGAGCCGCGGCCACCACGCTGCTCCCGGAGCCCCGCAGCCCCCTCCGCGTAGCCTCCGCCCGAGCCCCTCCGAGCTGCTCCGGTCCCGCCGAGCGCTGCAGCCCTTAGGGAGCTCGGCGCATCTCCCCGGGGCTCAGTTCCTCTGTTACTGTCCCAGGGAGCCCGAGGGCATCCCCGCCTTTCTGGGGATCCTGCTCTAACTCCTTGCGAGCCCCTTTCCTCCCGGGAAGGTTGGTGCAGCTCCTGCTCCTCCGGGACGGGGCTCTCCTGTCCTGGGGACACTCGCCCCGGCCTCAGCCCGGCTCCTCGCGGGCCCCTCCCCCTTGGAGGCCTTTTGTTTATTTCTTTTTCCCCGTCTTCCTACCTTGATAGAAGCGCGAACTCTTCTCACTGTAGCGTTCCAGCTGGTCTCTCTTTAAATCTCAACCCGAATTCGTAGATTTTCAGGATGATTGGATGGTTTTCTAGGTAATTTGTTGAGGACAGGTGACTTGGAGACCCTACTCTGCCGCCATCTTGCCCCTCCCCCCTCCGTATTCTTCAAAAATAGTAATGTCAATAGAAAATGAAGGCAGGCTATGGAAATGTTCCATATTAAAAGCAGCTAGAGAAATGACAAGTAAATATTCCCTTACTAAAGGATAAAAATGCTTGTAACATTGACCTTAGAAGGTCAACCGGAAAAATTGGAATATGGGTAACAAATCACATAAAAATGTTGTTATCGACGTAAATGTATAAAGTTGTTAACAGTACTGTGACAATTTCTCTGGGAGATGTGAGTGGCTCAGTCAGTTGAGCTTCTGACTCTTGGTTTTGGCTCAGGTCATGATTTCAGGGTCATGGGATCAAGCCCCACACTGGACTCTAGGCTTAGTGGGGAGTCTGCTTGAGATTCTCTCCTCCTTTTGTCCCTCCCCTTGCTCACTGACTCCCTCTAAAATAAACAAATGTTGTTTTTTTTTTAAAAAAAAAAAAACAGTGTTTATTTTTGAGGAAATAAACACTGAAGTACTTAGGAGTAAAGAGCCATGATGCATATAAGCAAATGGGATAAAATGTTGACTACAGGTTAATCTAAGTGAAGAGTATATGTATATTATTTATACTACTTTTATTTTTGCAATTTTTTGTAAACTTGAAATTATTTCCAAATGAAATATTTTAAAATATGCCTTTGTATCATCAGATCATAATAAGCAACTGCGATCCAACAGGGATATCTTTCTTAGGCCCTCAGGCCATCCACCTCTGCTCCTCAAATAGTTTGGCACCGTTTTCATTTTATCTTCTTACCTAAAGTTTTACAAACCCTCTATATATATATGGAACTGAGATTCAGAATTGGAAAAGAGTTGTATTCTTGGCATGAGAGAGATGGACACCCCAACACCTGGGGTGAAACACTCTACTTGCCATATGTGAAAGTTCAAAGCACTAATGTTCTCAGATCTAAACTCAAGGGGACCTTAATCTGAACTTCCTTTCAACTATTTCTCCAAAAAAATAAGAAAAATGTGTCCTACTGACACAAAACCATTTAGGTAAATGTGGATATATTCCTATCTCCTTGTCTACTGGCTTAGAACCAGCTCTTATACATCAAAAGCCTTTCCCATGCTGGAATGATAAAGGAGAGGAAAAGAAAAACAGAACAGATAAATTAAAACAGATCAACTCTTTTGACAGACCCAGACCTCACTAGTGAATGCTGAGGAAAGAAAACAGGTATGTGGACATGAAGACTTAGTATACTGACAGGAATACAGACAGGAAAAAGCAAATAATCATATAGGGAATCCCCAAAATTCAGAGCTCAAATAGATGAACTCAGACATCTGCAGAAATGCCCAATCCTAGGAATGGCTTAGAGCACACTGTAATGATTGAAATTTCTCTGGAAAACACCAAAGACCATTCAAGGCTACCAAAGTGAATCTTCAAAACTTGAATTCAAGAAGTTGCTGCGGCCAAGTTCAAAAAGGGTGTTGCCTGTGTTCTCCTCTAGGATTTTGATGGAATCTTGTCTCACATTTAGATCGTTCATCCATTTTGAGTTTATCTTTGTGCATGGTATAAGAGAATGGTCTAGTTTCATTCTTCTGCATGTGGTTGTCCAATTTTCCCAGCACCATTTATTGAACAGACTGTCCCTTTGCCAGTGGATAGTCTTTCCTGCTTTATCAAATATTAGTTGGCCATAGAGTTGAGGGTCCATTTCTGGGTTCTCTATTCTGTTCAATTGATCTATGTGTCTGTTTTTGTGCCAGTACCACACTGTCTTGATGACCACAGCTTTGTAGTACAACCTGAAATCCGGCATTGTGATGCCCCTGGCTCTGGTTTTCTTTTTCAATATTCCCCTGGGTATTCGGGGTCTTTTCTGATTCCACACAAATCTTAAGATGATTTGTTCCAACTCTATGAAGAAAGTCCATGGTATTTTGATAGGGATTGCATTAAATGGGTAAATTGCCCTGGGTAGCATTGACATTTTCACACTATTAATTCTGCCAATCCATGAGCATGGAATATTTTTCCCTCTCTTTGTGTCTTCCTCAATTTCTTTCAGAAGTGTTCTGTAGTTTTTAGGGTATCAAACTCCAATATAAATATAAATATATATATAAATATATAATTTATATATAAAATAATGTATATAATTATATATATATATATATATATATATATATATATATATATATATATATATAAAATAAACTTGACTTCCAAAGGGAATTGGGCTGAGTTTCTGGGAAGCTAGAGGCAGAGCTACTGCTCAGAGATGCCTTGCTTTTCCCACTCTCACCCTGGATAAGGATGTAGCCTAACAGATATCACACTCAGTTGGAGAACCAGAGGGCTATGGATGATATCTGCACATATTTCCTATTTGTTTGTGTTTGTTCTTTATGAATGGCAATATAAACTTCATGGGGAAAAAAAATACTGAGATGTGGAAAAAAATTTCTCTTATGCTATGAGACCTTGCTTTTGCACAATGTCACCACTCCTTCCATCAGGGACTCTGGGGACCAAGGGAAGCTGCACTAATGTGAGCTGTTATCTGTTTCCGATTTGTATGGCTACCTTATTTCAGCCAAGTTTCTAGATCCATGGTTAAATAAGTCAGGAAACAAATCTAACCTTACAGGCCTGTGTGGAAAGAGTCTTTCAACCAGTCTACAGCAAATCAGAAATTATTCAGAAAGCTGTAACCTAAGCATATATGTTGTAATCTGTATGGGGAAGAGACTATGTTAGTACAAAGGTAGCCACACAGCAGCATCTAAAGAGCAGAGACCCAAGGGACAGAACATTACCAATGCTTATCCAATCCTGCTCAAGGGAGTAAAATATTATCTAATAGATACAAGTATTCTGGTAGCCACAGAAGGACACTCTATTATGGAGGGCAGGAATAGTTCACTAGGATTCTCTGTATCCTAGATGAAACAGACTTATAAAGCAACATTGAGCAAGTCCTAATGTGTAGACATAATTATGGTATATACCTTATAGAAATGAATGAAGATTAAGGGAGCTGATACAGGAGAAAGTGTTTAGAATAGTGCAAAGCACATGTTAAGCACTCAGTAGTCATCATTATCTAAGACCAAAAATTACCTTTGGCCCAATTCCTTTGTTTTTTCATCTGCAAATAGTGATGATTTTACTTCTTTCTGTCATATTCTAAAGTTTTTTTACTTACTTCTCTTGGCTGATCGCTCTAGCTAAAACTTCCAGTATTGCTTTGCCTTTTTTAAAATTTATTTCTTTTTATTGGAGTTCAATTTGCCAACATATAGCATAACACTCAGTGCTCATCCTGCCAAGTGCTTTGGCCCAATTCCAAATTCAGTTAGTAACAGTTTAACTATCAATTCTGGGTATTGCTGGTATCTTAATAATACCAGAAAAGAAGTAACTTGGAAGTAAACTCAACAATTCTCATCAAAATTGAGTTTCTCAGTTTCCACAACTGAAGACCAGGTCACAGAACTGTGGTCCTCAATGGTTCTGTACATCAGGCGGCATTTTGATTGTCGCTATGAATGGGTTGCTGCTGGAATTTAATGCCAGGAGCCAGAGATGCTGTGGCTGAGGACAACCATATACAATAGAAAAACTACTGCACCAAATGCTCATAGTGCTAGAATTGATAAACAGTGCCTTGAACTACCATCAAGATACTTACCTCCAAGGCCTAGGGAACTAGCTGAGCCACATCTGGACTTTATCTAAATGTAAGATCCCATAGCTCTTATATTTATCTATAATTTCATATCTGATAATCACTCTGTCTGCTGCTTCCAGAAAGTTCAGCCAATTAATCCCGGTGATATGTGCCAATAGAAGAGCTCCTGTGGTATCTGAAATTGGCTCATTAATTCCAAGTAAAATTTGCTCTCAAAATTCTAGAGAGGGTCAGGGTCTGGTAACCCATGAAGGTCCCTTAAGGAAGAGGTTATCTAAACCTTATGCAAAATCACAGCAGAGAATTAGACTAGCATACTCACATTGGTGAGATCTTCAAAAGCTGATCTTTTTTTGCATAGTCTTCTAGGTGAAGATGAAGATATCTTTTCTTGATAATTCTCCCCTCTCTAAAAAAGTAAAAGAGGTAAATGAGTATATCCAATCACGAACACTTTTCAGGGACTATTGGGTCATCTATGGGGCTCAGGGGGAAACTCCAGAATCTCCAAGCAACTGGGGATGCATATAACAAACTATAACACAAGGAAATGTTAGCACTCACTGCTGTTTAGAGAGTCCCTGAAGGAGGTAATCATTGATCATGGGGATAAGATTAAGATGATGACCTTCAGTGTAACCCTTAGAATGAGCAAAACAACTTGGTAAAGCTAGTTTTCCCTCTTAGTTCTCTCATCTTTATGGTTATCTGATCCAAGATTAACAACTATCATGACCACCCTGCCTCTCTCCCAGTCATTCCTTTAATATGGATGCTCTCAAGTGAATTAGTTCAATAATTTAACAAATATTTAAGTATCTCTTGTGTTGAGTATTTAAGACATTCCCAATAAGGACAATAACACACATACCTAGGTACTGGTCCAGGATAACCTCTTTACTATTACTAGCTGTTAACCTTGGAAAAAATCACTTACTCTCTTAGCCTTAATTTTCTTATCAGTAAAATTGGAATGATAACCTAACTTATTTGAGGATAAAATGAGAAAATACGTATTTTTAAAAGTCTGTATAGAGGTGCCTGGGTGGCTCAGTCACTTAAGCACCCAACTCTGGATTTCAACTCAGGTCATGATCCCAGGGTCCTGGGACCAAGCCCAACATCAGGCTCCACCCTCAATGGGGAGTTTGCTTGAGGATTCTCTCTCTCTCCCTCTGATCCTCCTCCCATTTGCATGCTCTCTCGCAAATAAATACATCTTTAAAAAATAAATAAAATAGAATAAAAATCTGTATAAACTATAAATGTACATAAATCATATTTTTAAATAATGTGATTTTAAGCCTCATAGGGAAAATTTTGAATTGTTTTTAAAGATTTTATTTATTTATTCATGAGAGACACAGACAGAGAGAGAGGCAGAGGCACAGACAGAGGGAGAAGCAGGCTCCATGCAGGAAGCCTGATGTGGGACTTGATCCCAGGACCCGGGAATCATGCCTTGAGCCAAAGGCATCAGATGCTCAACCACTGAGCCACCCAGGCATCCCAAATTTTGAATTTTTTTAAAGTATACGTATTCACGATTTCTTTATCATTATTATTTTTTAAGTATCCTCTACACCCAACATGGGGTTTGAACTCACAACCCTGAGATCAAGAGTCAGATGCCCTACCAGCTGAGCCATCCAGGTACCCCAAATTTTGTGGGGTTTTGTTTTTTAATTAATTTTATTTAAATTCAATTTGCCAACATATAAATTTTGTGTTTTGAGAAAGGAGTTTGGTAATCCATATTAACCTCTAATTGTTAGTATATATGAAGGAGAGATAGTAGACAGGAAGTGAGGTAAATATTTTGGAGCAAAGGGGGCTTTATTTCTAGGTATTATTTATCTATGCATGCCTTATCCAACTCCCAAGTGAATAATACCATCTCTATGGGACTAGAGGTTAGGGTAAATCACACTGTAGGGCTCTTCTACACCCTAACAGTTTTTCTTTAGTGAAAACCTCCTAAGTATCAAATTTCCTTTATGAAGTAAGAACCTTGCCCTACTTATATCAGAGTTATTATAATGTGAAGCAAAGCATTAGGGTCACATCATTTATTTACTCTGTTCATCTACATCATGAACAATTAGTATATGATCTGATCACAGTATGTAATCAGAAGTTTAGAGAATTGGAATCAGTACAATAGACCAATCTAACACAGCAGAACAATCCTGAAAGAGCTAAGAATTACCTCTATTTTTGAATTGATTAATCTAAGAAATCAGTAAACTATTAGTCTTTTATCTAGTTCATGATAAATAATATTTGGTGGTTACACAAAACTCACAAATTAGCTAAGAAATAAAATATCCGTCTGCTATCCAATTCCCACTTAATATTACCAGTAGAAATAATCAGCCCCAAATAAAATCCACAGGTGAAAGTGAACTCAGTAAAGTTTAGATTTATAAAATGTGCCCCAAGAAAGCTGGATTGGGAAAAATAACTGCCACAAAAGAAAACTTATTCTGGCAGAACTCTAATCAGCAAATTTGATATAGACAAAAATCTGATCAATGTATCAAATCTTTCTTGCCAAATTTATATATAAAAAAACATTTAGCACCTCCATGAAAATCATTTTAATAAAATAAAAAATGAAAATCATTAGAAAATGTTTATCTGTGCTGAGAGAAAACCAATCAAGGAAATTAAATTGGCCTAATGATGTTTGCTCCAGAAAATACTCCCTTAATGACAATTCATCAGTGTTAGTAAAACTCTGATTAAAATATGTATGATGATGAACAAAGAACAATCCAGGGTTGGAATGACAATGTCAAACTATCCACAAGGTCAAAACAGCAAAATCAAAATGGACCCCTTCTTCAAATTTAACAGCTATAAAAAGCATAACATACTTGTTGACCTAATCTTTGTACTCTCCCCAGGATGTACTAAGCAGCCTCCCAGCAAGGTACTATGAGCATCTCCCAGAAACTAAGAGTGTAGAGGTCGTCATTAACAAGAGGTGAGCATTGTTTGCTTTTGAAGGTTGTGAAGGACACCCTTCATTTCAGCTATGCATTATGGGAAAGGAGAGTTCACACTTAGAACCCAAGTTCTAATTTGCTGGTGTTCTTCAGCTACAAGGGGTACTGCTCCTTCCCAATTTCTCAGGTTAAACAACACATACTCAGAATGATTCAGAATTGAGAATAGGGACTGACTCAACATAGGAAGAAGCTACTTGAGACACCATTGGGAGAGGCAGCTTGCTCTAACCTTTTCGGATTGGCCATTACCACTGGGCACAATTTTGCTGGACCGAGATTTCTTAGTCTCAGGTTTGGAGCTTCTGGATGGTAGTGGCAGTGGCATCTCACAGGTTCGGCAGTATCTATCCAAGATAGAGCTGCAATCAGAAAGGGACTCTTTAAAAAAACACCATTTACCAGAAATATCGCATAATTAATACCCAATCTCTCTATAGCATATTTAGAAGTAAACATACTTTGAGTTAGGCAGGTCTATCTTTAAATCTTAGTTCTATCACAATTAACCTTGGGCAAGTGATACACTCCCTGGGCTTCAGTTATCTCATCTATAAAATGGAGACAAGTATACCTACCTCTGTAGGGTAGGTATACTGTTCAAATTAAATAAGATATTCTATTTAAAAAGCCTAGCACAATGCTTGCCATCCTCTGTGGGCACTGGAACTGTGGCCCACCTCCTAGTTTAGGCCTGGAAACATTGGGAACAAGTCACATGAGTATTTTGCATTAAAAAAGATCAAGAATATCACAGATCATATAGTATGGAAGCCAACTGGAAGGGTTAATATTCTTTAAAAGGCACAGGTCCTGGCACAGCAGTTATAATGATGCTACAGAGAAGACGCAAGAATGCACTGCACACACACACACACACACACACACACACACACTAATGCATGATAGGCCAGAATATTCAAAGACTGCATTCAATCAGAAGAAACTGTAATCCAGTTCCAGAGACACCTGGTAGGAAAAAAAAATTCAAAAGATGAGATAACAATAGAAGGAACTAACTTACTGAAAATCACTCAACATAAAAATTTAACCGTCGTTACAGCCTTGGGGAGAGTCTTATCTTTGTTCCCTATCAGTAGGGTACCCCATTCTACATTGCTTAAGGTTACTTTTTTGTGAGTGTTCAATAGTTAGGATACACTTATGTGTCTCACAAGCAAATGCATTATTAGGAGGAATTGGTTTTTGGATTTATAAGAGACTCTTCCCACTCAGATGAAACTGCCCTTCCAACCTCACCCATATTCAATCTCCAAATTCAAATGCATTTGAAAAAGAACAGGCTCTTTTAAGAAAGACCCTAAAGGTAATGCAATAAGCTTAGCTTACCATTCTGTACCAGATATTTCAGGCAATGGAAAATACTAATGCAAATAAATCATGCATCTTATAAGTATTCACATGCACAGCTCTAACAGTAACAAAAAATGTGACAAACGATTTAATAAAGGTAACTACAAAGTACTACAAAAACACAATGGGAAGCCAATAATCTTGTCAGGGAAAGGGGTGGAAGAAGGCTCTATAGTGGAGGTTATATATGATCTAGACTTAATTGACAAAGAGGTTTCCAAGTAGACTGGGGAGCATTCCTGGAACAGAAAGCCTTAGCCCAGGCAGAGGCTTGAACATCAGGCTTGAACACATCGAGCATGGCAGGTGCAGGGACACCCCAGTTGCCTGGAGTATGGAGTATAAAGAATATATTGGGGAGGAGTTAGAAAGGAGCTGAATGCTAGGCTGGGGCCAGGCTGTTCAGAAGGGGAAGCGGAGAAGACTGCAGCTTGAGGGGTTTTAAAAAGGAGAAAAGCTGATTTAGGTTTTGCTTTGGATGAAGAAGTATTGCACATTTTGTCAGGAAAAGTCAGCATATGTGCCTTCACACTTTATTATGTCAGTTGGGTCCTCACAAAAAAAAAAAAAAAACAGAGGATACACAGTACAAATATAATTCTTTCCATTTTAGAGGCCTTAATGTGTTAAGTGACTTACTACACAGGACAAATGATTAAGCAGCAGAGATCATCCAGCTCTTTCCAGGGCTCTTTCTAAAACATCATTACGTTTCTCCAAGCATACTCAAAAGCACTCCAAAACCATCTATGATCCAAAGTGAAAGGCTGTAATGTGGTAGTGGAAGGAGACAGAATGAGTAGATTTTTTAGGAAACAACTGGATTTCTACACAGGACAATTTAGCATCTTTGAGCCTTAATTTCTTCATTTGCAATAGAGGAATACCACCATTTACTTGCAGAAGCATTGTATGGCTCAAAAGCAAATTTGTATGGGCAAAACCAAACCCATGGTAGGCCCTCAAAATAAGAGGTCCGTCTTACTTTCCTTCTTCTCCCCTAAATACCTCTTTTCCATCTCATCTCTCAAAACTCAGCCAAGCAACAATAAAGCTAAATTGGGTCTACCCACCCTTAACTGCATGGTACGAAAACCACTTACTCTCCTGTTATTATTCACACCTCATACAATGTTTTATGGATGACAAAAGACTCGTGTTCTGAAACTTTTACCTTTCAAGGGGAAAGAAAAAATAGAGTGGACTCAACAGGCTAAAAAAACATTCATGTGATGATATCACAGGTAACTAAACCTCAGAGAGAATAAGGTTTTTCATATGATATTCATACACCACCTTCTTTATCCTAAACACTAATCACTTGCTTTGGGGGACACACAAAGTGACTTAAGGAACTAATTTCTCTGCCATTGGGAAGGGAGAGGCGATTGACACCACTAAAAACAAGCTTTCATTAAGGGACATTCAACAGAACATCTCAAATTCTACCACCTACAGAATGGAGCCGTACTTGGACGAGAAAATTAAAATCCTTTCCACCTTCCAGACTTTTCATCTTCCCTACATACACACGATTAAGTGCTAGAGACCCACTGAGCATCCCAGGGCTGGTGCTAAAAACACAAACAAGGGCAAGTTGGCTTGTTTAGAAGCCCAGTTGCTTAGCCTCCAAAACCATAGATCAAGACAGTGTACAGGAAACAACAGCAACTTCATTTTACATATAAAAGCAGGTTACAGGCAGCATGACACAGGGGAGAGAATGTAGCATAGCATCCACAAAACCAGCGCTGGGCTGGAAAGGATGCCTAGGGTCTAGCTCTGACTTTGCCCCTAGTTGACTGGATGATTCTAGGCAAATCCCTTTTCCCTCTCTAGGTCTTGTTTCCCCACCTAAGAAAATGAGGCAATGGGACCAGAGCCCTAGCTCCGGAAACCACGGTCAATAGACCAGCAATATTAGCATCACCTGGAAGCCTGCTAGCAATTTAAAATCCTAGGAACCCCCCCCAAAAAAATAAATAAAATAAAATAAAATCCTAGGACCCCAGCTAGACTTACCAAATCTGAAAGGTGCAAGTTAACAATATCCCCAGGTGATTTGTAGGCACTTCAAAGTTTAAGAAGCACTGTTCTAGGGTCCTTCGACCTCCAACATTCTAGGATCCTAAGTGGACCAAAGCACAGAGCAGTGGGAAAGCCAGAGCTGCAGCAGTTGGAGTAGGGTATATAAGAGAGCCAGTGCAGATAAAGGGGATAACAAAGGAAAGAGCACCCGTTTCCATCCTCCTTCATATCCTCCATCCAACCTGTAATTCCAAAGACATCCTGCAAGTAAGCACTCTCTGACTTAAATACGTCCCGTGGATGAACTTGATCCTCCACACTTCCACTTGTGAAAAGACGTTTTTTAAATGTACTCTGATTCAGGCACGTGTACTAGTCGCTCTATCTAAAAGGTAGGACCCAGTCTCCTTTCTTTTGCCATCTCACCCTCTAAAACACACTCCCTGCCCAACTTCGTACAAACTGCTGACATCAGAACAAAACAAAGATTTCATGGGCAAGAGATGCCGATGCCGTGCTCGCCGGCGAGAGAAGAGTATGTTAACATGGGGCTGGAATGGTGCTCAGGCATCAACCCGCGTGCGACAGGGCTGGACATTCGAGCGGGCAGTGTAAGCCCAAAGGCGCCTACCTCACATCAAGACTGAGGACAGAACAGGAAAGATCATGGACGCACTGCACTCCTAGACCAAGAGAGGCCCGGGAAATGAACGGAGCTCCGTGTTGTAGCGACCCGTGTCCTCTTCAAACCGGCCTGTGCTCGCTCCAATCTGCCTAACAGCGTTTTGAAAATTACAGCCTCAGAAGGAAGTGCAGTGGTGATTGGCCAGCAGGGGCCAATCAGCGTGCACAGTTGGGGCACGTGCTCCCCTAAGGAAGGAGGGGCGGGGCTGGGTGTTTTTAAATTGAACTCCGCGGCTAATAGACTTTGCATTGGGGCGTGGTTTCGAGTACAGTTGGTTGAACCCGCTGGAATAACCAGCTGAGCACTGGGTCAATTTAAAGAGGTGTTTTCATTTAAATAATCGTGCTGGAAGATGGTGCGGGAGAGTGGCTGCATAATGCAGATTCAGACCAATTAAAATATTAGTATTAATAACCCTTTGTAGAGTCAAATGTTAACTCCTGCTGGCTTCACATATCGCCTTGTGAGGGAAACAGGGCAGAAATTATTGCCCCTATTTTATGGTTAAGCACCCATAAGTGCAGTAGACCTAATAATAACATCAATTTACCACTAGCTCTGTGCTAACTGCTATAAATTTTTATTGTTTAAATTCCTGTCCAAAAAGATAGGTACTTTTGCTAGTGCTGCTTTACAGATAACAAAATAGTAGCTTGCTAACTGCCTGATACCACAAACCTGCATTGTGGCAAAGCAGGTATTACAACTCAGATATTCTCATTCATTTCACTCACTCACTCACTCACTCACCAGTTATTGAGTACCTGCTTTCTTCCAGGAGCTAGAAAAACTATATATGAGTAACTGACAAAAGATTTTAAGAATCAATAGCCTTGCCCTGTCCTCTGAAGATGTTAAGAGTAAATGGAGATACCGAGGATAAAATCTAGGACTTGCTGGATATACAGCAGCTACTCTACCACTAAACTACTTTCCTGCCTTTATTATCAGATCGTTCTTCCTTTAGGATCTCACAGCTTCTACATTAAAGGTGAAATATTCAGGGGCACCTGGGTGGCTCAGTCGGTTAAGCCTCTGCCTTCAGCTCAGGTCATGATCTCAGGGTCCTAGGATGGAGTCTCAAGTCAGGCTCCCTGCTTAGCAGGGAGTCTGCCTCTCCCCCCTGCTCTCACTCTCTCTCTCTCTCTCTCTCTCTCTCTCATAAATAAAATCTTTAAAAAAAAAGCTGGAATTTTCACATGATCCCAGGCCTTCTTCTCTTTTTAATCTCCCTAGGTTTTCTCATCCAGATCCACAACTTTATTTTTTTAAAGATTTTATTTATTTATTTATTTATTTATTTATTTATTTATTTATTTATTTATGAGAGACAGAGAAAGCCAGAGACAGAGGCAGAGAGAGGAGAAACAGGCTCCATGCAGGAGCCCGACGTGGGACCTGATTCCAGAACTACGGGATCACATCCCGAGCCAAAGGCAGATGCTCAACCACTGAGCCACCCAGGCGTCCCAAGATCCACAACTTCAAATATCATCTAAAAACTGGCCCTGAACTCCAGATTCATAAATCCAACTGACTACTATACATATCCACTTGGATGTCTGATAGACAACCTCAAACTCAACATTTTCACAATGCTAACCAAACCTGATCCTTTTTCCAATATCTTCCATTTCCAAAATTTGTACCATATCAAGCCTGTTAAGCCAGAAACTTGGGTATCATCCTTGATTCAAACTCTCTTCTATCACCTTACCTTCCCATATCCTATCCTTCAGCAAGACCTTTGATTCTACCTTAAAACCATACCTTACATCCATCCATTTCTCTCCACCTCCACTGCCACCACAGTCTCTCATTTGGACCATTGTCAAGAACCTCCAAGCTGCTCTCCCCCTTTCCAATCTTAATCTCTAATGTGAATACAATACAAGATCAATCTTTTTTAAAAAGAAAAATTAGGGATGCCTGGGTGGCTCAGCAGTTGAGTGCCTGCCTTCAGCCCAAGGCATGATCCTGGAGTCCGGGGATCAAGTCCCACATCAGGCTCCCTGCATGGAGCCTGCTTCTCCCTCTGCCTGTGTCTCTGCCTCTCTCTGTGTGTCTCTCATGAATAAATAAATAAAATCTTAAAAAAAGAAAAATTATATCATCTCTCTCATGCTTTAGTGGTTTCCCACAGAACTTAATATCCATACTCCTTACTCTGGTCTACAAGGTCCTGCCTACATCATCAACCTCTTCTCACACCACTCTTTCTTGTTCACTACATTCCAGCCATAATGGTCTTCTTTCAAAGCTTTGAATATAATAAAACTCTTCTCCTCAGGATCTTTGTACATGCTATTTCCACTGCCTGGAACATTCTTCCCTCTATTCTTTAAATTACTTGTTTTTTTTTTTTCCTGATGCTTCAAGTCTCAAATGCCCCCTCTTCAGAGGCCTGCCCTGACCATGTTATCTAATGTAGGATTCTCCTCCCATTCCTTTATACTCTATCTCAGCCCCTTACATTTATTTTAGAGTAATTATTGCTATTTGTAATTTTTTAACCTATGTTCTCACTCAAGAATGCACAAGGTCCTTACCTAGAGAGTATTACACTAAGTGAAGTAAGTCCTACAGAGAACAACAAATACCATATGATTTCAATTATATATGGAATCTAAAAAATATAACAAATGAAAAAATATATATATAACAAATGAACAAACAAAAAACAAACAGAAACAGACTCATAAATAAAGAGAATGAATTGGTAGTTGTGTGAGGGGAGATAGATAAAGGGAATTAAGGAGTAAAAACTTCCAGCTATAAGATAAATAAGTCATGAGGATGAAAAGTACAGCATAGAGAATATAGCCAATAATATTGTAATAACTTTGTATGGTGATAGATGGTAACTACACTTATTATGGTGAGCATTTTGTGATGTATGTAATTGTCGAATCATATACCTAAAACTAATATATGTCAACTATACCTTAATTACAATTTTTAAATTCTAAAAATTAAAATGTACAATAAAAAATAAAACAAAAAGAATACAAGGCCCATAACTATAAGGACCATATCAATTGTGCTCTATCTCCAGTCATTAGCATTAACAATAGTTCATATTTAACAATTGCTTATTCTATGTTTGATGCTGTTATGAGACTCACAATAATAAAATGAGGTGTTAATATTCCCATTTTGCGGAAGAGAAACTTGGAGTACAGAGAAGTTTAGTAACTTGCCCAAGATTACACAGCTAGCAAGTTATTGGACTGGGATTTAAATCCAAGCAATCTGATTCCATAAGCAGACACATAATCATTACCCTATACTTGCCTCTTTGACAAATGATTAAAAATATTTGCTAACTAAGCAAATTAGTATCTTCTTTTGAGGGTAATCACTATGGACAAATGCCCCACTGGGATGCACTAAAAAAGAAATACATTATTAACCCAAGTCACTTTAAGTCTTCTTTATTTTCTTTAATTTTTATTATTCAAGTATAGTTGCATACAATGTTATCTTAGTTTCAGGTGTACAATATAGTGATTTGACAATTCTATACATTACACAATGATCACCATGATAACTGTAGTTACCATTTATCAATACACAACACAGTTATCATATTATTGACTATATTCCCTGTGCTGTACTTTTAATTTCCCTAACTTTTTTATTTTAAAACTGGAAGTTTGTACCTTCACTTACTTCATCCATCCCCTCCTTCTGGCAACCACCAATTTATTCTCTTTATGAATCTGTTTCTATTTTTTGTTTGTTCATTTGTTTTGTTTTTGAGATTTATATTTAAGTGAAATAATATGGTATATGTCTTTGTCTGACTTATTTCACTTAGCATTACACCCTCTATGTCCATTCATTTTGTCATAAATGCCAACAGCTTGTTCTTTTTTATGGCTGAGTAATATTCTGTTATATATACATATATGCTTCCATCTTGGTTATTGTATGTAATACTGCAATAAACACAGGAGCACAAATATATCTCTTCAAATTAGTGTTTTCATTTACTTTGGGTAAATACCCAGTAGTGGAATTACTAGATAATATGATATTTCTATTTTTAATTTTTTGAGGAACCTCCATACTATTTTCCACAGTAGTTGCACCAATTTACATTCCCACAAATGGCACATGAGGGTTCCCTTTCCTCCACATTCTTGCCAACACTTGTTTATTTTTTTGATACTAGCCATTTTGACCCGTTGCAAAGTGAGATTTCATTGTGGTTTTGATTTTCTTTTCCCTGATAATCAGTGTTATTCAGCATCTTTTCATGTGTCTCTTGGCTATCTGTATGTCTTCACGGGAAAAATGTCTACTCAGGTCCTCTGCCCATTTTTTCATTGGATTATTTGTTTTTTTGGTGTGGGGTTTCATAAGTTCTTTATATATTTTGGATTTTAACTATTTATCAAACATAACATTTGCAAATATATTCTCCCATTCAGTAGGTTGCCTTTTCATTTTGTTGATGAAAACAACAACTTCTTCTTTCATTGTGTATAACTTTTTCTATTCTGGTTCAATCCCGATAGTTCATTTTTGTTTTTGTTTCCCTTGCCTGAGAAACATAAATATGTTTCTAAGACTGATGCCCAAGATATTACTGCCTATGTTTTCTTTCAGGAATTTTACAGCTTCAGGTCTCACATATGGGTCTTTAATATACTTTGTTTTTGTATATGGTGTAAGATAAAGGGGTCCCATTTTTCCAATACTATTTATTGAAAAGACTGTCTTTTCCCCATTGTATATTCTTTCCTCCTTCATCATAGTTTAACTGACCATATAAACATGGGTTTATTTTCTGGGTTCTCTATCCCATTCCATTGATCTATGTGTCTATTTTTGTGCCAGTTCCATATTATTTTTAGTACTATAGCTTTGTAGTATAGTTTGAAATCAGGGAGCATGATACCTCCAGCTTTGTTCTTCTTCCTTAAGATTGCTTTGGTTATTTGGGGTCTTTTGTGTTTCCATATAAATTTTAGGATTATTCTAGTTCTGTAAAAAATGCTGTTGGTATTTTGATAGGTATTGCATTGAATCTATAGATTGCTTGGGTTATTATGAACATTTTAACAATATTTTTTATTAAGGGAGAGAGCATTAGTACGGTTAGGGGCAGAGAGAGAGATAATCTCCAGCAGGCTCCACACTCAGTCTGGAGCTTGACGTAGGGCTCTGTCTCACCACCCTGAAATCATGACCTGAACTGAAATCGAGTTGGACACTTAACCAACTGAGCCACCCAGGCACCCTGGACATTTTAACAATATTAATTCTTCCAACCTATCATCATGATATATCTTTCCATTTGTTTGTGTTGTCTTCAATTTTTTATCAATGTTTTATAGTTTTCACAGTATAGGTCTTTTACCTCTTTGATTAAATTTATTCCTACATATTTTATTCTTTTTGGTATAATTGTAAATGGGATTGTTTTTCTTAATTTCCCTTTCTGCTACTCCATTATTAGTGTATAGAAATGCTACAGATTTCTGTATATTAATTTTGTGTCTGACAATCTTACTGATATATTAGTTCTAATAGTTTTCTGGTAGAATATTTAGAGTTTTCTATATATAGTATCATGTCATCTGTAAATAATGACAGTTTTAGTTCTTTACCAACTTGAGTGACTTATATTTCTTTTCCTTATCTGATTTCTATAGCTAAGACTTCCGGTACTAAGGTAAATAAAGGACTGTAAGCCTTTCTTTATTCAAGAGAAGTTCTATCCATCAAAATAACAGCAATATAAAAATTACAAAAGAGCCCATTTCATTTTTCCTATTTCCTCCCAGATTTTCACAAAAACAAAAAGTTATTGAGCAAAAGATATAAATTTCCCAAAATTTTTAAATTTGTTTTTCTCTCAACCTTCATGGCTCCAGTTGACTTAACCTCTCCTTTGTGTTGCAATCAGAGAGAGAACTGAGAAAATAGGAAATAGAAAATAGGAAATGGTCTATCACTTTCCAGTATTTCCCTCCTCCCTGGCAGACTACATTCTCATAAACTCTTCTTTCTCCTTCCCCCAATATAAAAGATCTGCTATTATCTACTTCACTTTTATTTTTTTTCTACTTCACTTTTACATGAAAATATATTCCAGATGGATCCAAGATTTAATTGTGAAAATGAAACCATGGAAATACTAAACAGAATATAAAAGAATACTTTTATAATCTTGCAGATGGAAAAACTTTTCTAAACAGAACAAAAATATTAAAGATAGCAAAAGCTTCGGTAAATTTTAATAGCTAAAAATTGAAAATGTGTTTAGCAAAACAAATAAAAAACAAAAACAAGATTAAAAACCTAAAAGCAAACTGGCAAAAATCATTGGCAATACAAATGACAAAAGACTAATTTCTAAAAGATACAAAGACAACTTCATAATCAACAAGAAAAAGATGAACCATGCATCAAAAATGCTGTCAAGAAATGAACACTTAGAAATAAAAACGATCGATAAAAATGAAAATATGCTCAATTTTACAAAAAAAATAAATACAAATTAAAATAGCAATGCATTGTTTTTGTTTAAAACATCAACAAAGGCTTAATAGCTTAACAATAACTGCTATTGAGAAAGGAATGGGTAAACAAGCACTTTATTCACTGTCAGCAGCAGTAAAAACTGCCATAAACTTTGGGAGGTTTATTTGAAAATACTTATAGAATTTTAAATGTTTGAACCCTTTTACCCAGAGATTGTACTTATTCCAAGAAATAAGGATGAAATTTTCCCAAATTTGAGAGAGACATAAACGTACATATTCAAGAAGCTAAGCAAACCCCAAACAGGATAATGTTTATCCAAACAGGATAAACCCAAGGAAATTCAAAGAAAAACACATCATAAATTCCTGAAAACTAAAAGACAAAGAAAAGAGCCTTGAAAGCAGCAAGAGAGAAATGACACCTTTTTAATTGGACAAAATGTTTTTGAATGATGATGATTTCTCAACAGAAACCATGTAGGCCAGAGGAGATGACACAATATTTTTCAAGTACTACAACACAAAAGCTGTAAACTCAGAATGCTATATCCAAGAAAAATAGCTTTCAGGAGTGAAGGGCAAATCAAGTCATTCTCAGAGGCTTACCTTAAAAGAACAGAAAGTTCACAAAACAGAAGAAATAGTAATAGGAAGAGTCTTGTAACATTAGGGAGAAAGAACAGTAGAAGGAGCAAATCTAAAGGTGGACATAATAGGCTCTCCTTCTGATGCTCTCTTCTCAGTATGTTTGAGAGCTATAGCAAAAATTGTAACACTGCTTAATGGGTTCTCATTGTATGTGAAGGAAATGTTTAAAATAATATAGATGGAGGTTGGTAGAAGAACACAGTTTCTACACCTCCTTCCATACCTCCTTACTGACTAGTAAAATGTCAATCCAATAGATTGTGAATATTGTGCATATATCATTTAATACCTCAAACTTGCACTAAAAACACTATAGATACATCAAAATGGAATTCAAAAGAATGTTCAAGTAACTGACTGGAAGGCAGGTAAAAGAAAACATATAAATGAGAAACAGAGTAAATAATCTGAAAACAAAAAATAAAATGGTGGACTTAAACCCTAACAGATCTGGGCACGTGGGTGGCTCAGTGGTTGAGTGTCTGCCTTTGGCTCAAGCCGTGATTCTGGGGTCCTGGGATTGAGTCCCACATCAGGTTCCCCACGGTAGGAGCTTGCTTCTACCTCTGCCTATATCTCTGCCTCTCTGTGTGTGTCTCATGAATAAATAAATAAAATCTTAATAAGTACATAGTTAATTAATAAACCCTAACAGATAAATTATTATGTTAAGTGTAAATTGTTTAAGTAGAGGAATTCAAAGAGATTGGCAGTAGATTTGAAAAAAACACATGACCCTATTCAGGTCCTATGCCCATATTTTAATTGAATTATTTGTGGGGGGGGGGTATATTGAGTTGTTTGAGATCTTCATATATTTTAGAAATTAACCCCATCAGTCATATCATTTCCAAATATCTTCTCCCTTTCAGCAGGTTGTCTTTTCACTTTGTTGATGGTTTCCTTTACTATACAAAACCTTTTTATTCTGGTGCAGTTCCATTCGTTTATTTTTGCTTTGGCTTTCCCTTGCCTTAGGAACAGATCCAAGAAACTGCTGCTTAGACTGATGTGCAAGGGTTCACTGCCTGTTTTTTTATTTTTTAGGAGTTTTATAGTTTCTGGTCTTACATTTAAGTCTTTAATCCATTTTATTTTTATATTTGGTGTAAAAAGGTAGTCCCATTTCATTCTTTTGCAGGTAGCTGTTCAGTTTTGCCAACACCATCTATTAAAAAGACTTTTTCTCTTCCCCATCACAAGTTCTCACCTCCTTTGTCATAGACTAGTTGACCACATAAGTATGGGTTTATTTTTTTCTCTACTTTGTTCCATTGATCTATGCATCTGTTTTTGTGCCAGTACCATACTGCTTTAATTACTATAGCTTTGTAGTATAGTTTAAAATCAGGGAGTGTGATGCCTCCAGCTTTATTCTTTCTCAAGATTACATTGGCTATTTGGGGTCTTTTGTGGTTCCATACAGATGGCCAACTGACTTATGAAAAGATGCTCAACATCACTAATCATTAGGCAAATGCAAATAAAACCATAATGAGCTGTCACCTCACATGTTTCAGAATGGCTAGTATCAAAAAAAAAAAAAAAAACCGAAATAACAAGTGTTGGCAAGAATGTGGAGAAAGGGGAACCCTCCTGTGCCATTTTTGGGAATGTAAATTGGTGCAACCACTGTAGAAAATAGTATGGAGGTTCCTCAAAAAATTAAAAATAAGAATACCATATGATTCAGCAATTCCACTTCTAGATATTTATCCAAAGAAAACAAAAACAAAAATTTAAAAGATATATGCACCATTACGTTCACTGCAGCATATTTACAATAGCCAAGATATGAAAGCAGCCTGAAGTGTCCATCAACAAATGAGTGAATAAAGAAAATGTGGTATAGATAGATTTTAGTGAAATATTACCCGACCATGAAAAAGAATAAAATCTTGCTATTTGTGACAACATGGATGAGCCAAAAGTGTACTATGCTAAGTGAAATAAGTCAGAGAAAGACAAATATCACTTGATTTCACGGAATCTAAAAAAACAAAGCATATCAATAAACAAAACAAAACAGAAACAGACTCATAGATACAGAAAACAATCTGGTGGTTTCCAGAGGAGGTTGGTTGAAATAGAGGAAGAGAATTAAAAGGTACAAACTTTCACTTATAAAATAAATAAGACATGGAAATGCAATGTACAGCATAGAGAATATAGTTAATAGTATCGTAACAATTTCGTATGGTAACAGATGGTAGCTAGATTTAATATGGTGATCGCTTTGCAATCTATATAAATGTTAAATCACTATGTTGTACACCCAAAATGAATATAATATCTTATGTTTACTACATTTCAATAAAAATGATCCAATGATATAATGTCAACAAGAAATACGCTTCAAATATAAGTAGATTGAAAATTAAAAATGGAAAATGATGTATCATACATTATTTTTTTAAAGAAAAAAGCAAGTGTAGCTCTATTAATATCAGAGAAAGTAAACTTCAGAGCAAAGTAAATTGCCAGGGACAGAGAAGAATATTACATAATGATAAAATGGTCAATCCACAATGAAGACACAGCAACCCTACAGACCCTACTGACATCCAAAGGATAATGAGGGAATACTATGAGCTCTACACACATAAATATGACAACTTAACTGGAATGGACAAATTCCCTGGAAATCACAAACTACCACATACCACAATGCACCCAATATGAAATACATCGTTTGAATAGCTCCATAGTTTTAAAGAAATTCAATTTGTAATTTTAAAATTCTCAAAAAAGAAGTCACCTGGTCAAGATCACTTCACTGGAGAACTAAACTAAGTGTTTAAGGAATAATTAACACCAATTCTTCACCATTTCTTCCAGAAAATAGAAGAGGAAGGAATACTTCCCAACTCATATGAAAACACTTCTACTGTGATACCAAAACCATACAAAGACTACAAAAAAAGAAAACCACATACCAATCTTCCCTCATGAAAAGAGATGCAAAATCTTCAGCAAGATATTAGCAAATACAATTTAGCAATATATAAAAATATTATATACCATGACCAAATGATCTGGATTTATTCTAGGGATTCAAGGCTGGTTCAAAAAATCAATCCACACAATCTACCATATTAACAGGCTAAAGATTCCACAAAAATAATTAGAGCTAATAAATGAGCTCAGGGCTGTAGGATACAAAATCCATATACAAAACTCAATTGTATTTCTATAGATTTGCAAGGAACAATGTGAAAATAAAATTAAGAAAACAATTCCACTTACAATGGCATCAAAACAAATAAAAACATATAGAAATAAATTTAACAAAAGAAGTACAAGACTTGTACATTGAAACCCACAAAATATCTTTAAGAAAAATTAAAGACCTAAACAAATGTAAAGACATCCCATATTATTCTATTGAAATCCTTAATATTAAGATGGAATCCCCCTCAAATTGATCTACAAAATCAACGAAATCCCTTTCAAAGTCTGTGTAGAAAAGAGTTAACATAGCAGACCTGAGAATGTTATCATCTGAAAATCCTGCAGGCAAGGTTAGCCCCTTGGCTAGAATCTGGGAACTTGGATTTAGGGAGGGTTCCCCACCACCCTAACGGATAAAGGTAGCTCAGTGTGCCTTAATTGTGCAAACAATACATCTAATGGTGTACACCAGATTTCCTCCTGGGACTTTGGAGTTTGGGTATGAACTAGGCAGAGGGTGCCTGCACGACCAGCCTCCAGTAAAAATTCTTGGCACCAAGCATCTAACAAGAATCCCTCGAAAACATCATTTTACACATGTGGTCACAACTCTAAACTGGGAAAAGTTATGCCAAGTGAAAGAAGTCAGTCACAAAAGGCCACCTACCAAATGATTCCATGTATACGAAATGTCCAAAATAGGCAGATCTATGGAGACAAAGCAAGTTAGTGATTGCCTAAGGCCGGGTAAGCATAGGGTTTGGGGAGCTGGAGTGTGATAAAGAGTATGAGGTTTCTTTTTTGGTGATTAAAATGTTCTGAAACAGATTATGGTGATAGTTCCTCAACTCTGTGAATATACTAAGAATCATTGAGTTATACACTTTAGGTGAATTATGTGGTATTTGAATTATATTTCAATAAAGCTGTTTTTAAAATAACTAGTTAATGAGATATATTGGTTCTTTGAAAAAAAAAAATCTGCTTAAGAGTAGCAAGAAAAGATTTGGTGGAACCAGCGAGGAAGTTACTGCAAAAAGCCAGGCATTTTGGACCTAGGCAATTGAACATTTTTGGCTATGGCCAAACACTTCTATATGATTCTGGGCATGGCAATATCTTGAACAACCACTAACATAGATTAACCTAGTGCTATCCTTTGCAGGGTAAATGAAAATCAGTAAAACACAATCATTCTCCTCAAGCATTTGGAAAGCCAAGTTCATAACGAAATAGAAAAGGCACTTGCTTTCCTTGAACCTATAAACAACTTTTTTGAAGGAAATGTATCAATAACTATAACACACATACAAAAAGCGCGGTTTTGTGGGTGGGGAGTGACTCTATGAGGGAGGAATCACCAACTGCCCTTTTCATTTGAGGACCACCTTGGCAAAAATGGGCTTCGGTAACGGAGGATCTCGTGCCCTGAGCGACCTCCGAGCAGCTGCGACCTCCTAGTGGCCACATGAACTCATTACCCCCATTCACCCTCTAGATTTGAGAGCAACAGGCACACGTCTCTGCCTGACACCCCCCACGGGGCAAGGACATGACCACGCTGAGGACTAGGCCAGGGCAGCCCGGGTGGCTCAGCGGTTTAGCGCCACCTTCAGCTTAAGGTGTGATTCCCGGGAGCTGGGATCGAGTCCTGCATCAGGCCCCCTGCATGGAGCCTGTTTCTCCCTCTGCCTAGGTCTCTGTGTCCCTCGTGAGTAAATAAATAAAATCTTAAAAAAAAAAAAAAGACTAGACCAGTCTTCACTTCATTTTAACATCCTCTAACCCATGGCGGGGGGCGGGGAGGGAGGAATGCCCACCAATGCTATGAGGGAACTCGGCTACACAGGCTTCCGGATCCCCTTCCTCTCCTCCAAGAGTCTTGGTTTAAAACGTGCAATTCACTGACAAAGATACCAGCAGAGGAAAAGATTAAAAACTCTGTTGCCAAAAAAAAAAAAAAAAATGTTGCCAGTTAATACTATATTTAAGTACTTTTTGTCAGACGTTCCAGACGTTTGTTGGTTTCAAAGGAAAACAACAACAACAACAAAAACAAAATCCGACTCATAGCCTACTTTCCTCAGCTACCTCTCCACAGCTCTGACAAGAAAATTCGTTTATAGACTTACATCCGTAAGGCAAAAGGCCCTGTGAGTGCCTAGGAAATGAAGTTGTACCTCGCGCGAGCCCTAGCCAGCTTGAAACAAACGCCTCGCTTTGTCAAAGGGACTCTCCCCAAGTAGCGGGAAACAAACAAAACGAGGCACAAAGCAAAACACGGAGAGGGGGCCGGAGAAGTGACTGACCGCCTCAGAGCGACCGGCTGCAGAAAATGCCGCCTCAGCAAATGGGTCCCAGAGCCAGCCGGTCCGACCCCACCGTTCTCACCAGCAGGAGGAGGTAGCGGATCGACGCTTTGCTCGGTCACACTCGAAACCACCAGATGGGGCCAAAAGATCAGAGTAGGTACCCCCTACCCCCACCCCTTAGCCTTTTCTTTTTCTCGAGGGAAATTTCTCTTCTGCTTCTTGGGAGCCCAGAAGAAAGAAAAGGGGTGCCACTCCCCGCGCGCGCACACCCACCTCCAAAATAATGGAAGTGGGGAGAGCCTCATCTAGCCGGCTCTCCCAACCTCTCCGCCAAAGGGCCGCGCATTGACAAAATCGGGTTTACAATAGTATCCGTTTCTTAAGGCCGTATGACAATCAAATGAGATGATGCAGGTAAAACAGTACTGAACAGGTTTTCAGTGTGGGAATTGCGTCTCTCAGAAGTAGACTGCCCTCTGAAATATTATTACAGATCCCAGGACTGCGCGGCTTCTGAACTGTTGGCTGCCTGAAATTCCAAAGACGTTATTTGCTCCCTGAGCCCAGCCGTGTGCCCAGTATTGCGGGCGGATTCAATGAGAGACGCAGGAACTGCCCGTCAGGCTTTCAACGCAGGTGATCCAGGGATAGGAAAAGTTAATTAACTCTACAAGACCGGATCTGGTAAATGTCAGATGTCAGACAAGAAGCAAATGTTCTAGGAAATCAGAGGAGGGAAATTTCCCAATTATAAGAGGGAGGAGCCTGACCAGAAATGGCCACTGCCACGCCAAGCCCACCTTTCACAAATAGCTATTAAGTCATTTTCTACAACAAGGCAATAGAACAGATCTTAGCTGCCTAATTAAGCCTCTTCCAAACAGGAAACCCCAACATTATCTAAGAGATCCCTTTTCTTTAACAGCTTCCCTCTAGTATAAAAAACGAGAATATTAATAGCATTTTAAAGTCCTTTATTTTCTCCCTCCACTGCTTCAATCACTCATAGAAAAGGCCAGACAGATAGGCACAATACAAACATAACATAAATACTTAACAGAAGTAATTGTGCAGCACCATTGCCATGATTTTTCACTTCAGTATGGTTGCCTGAAGCTGCTCTAAATGACATTGTGTATTTTCATGTCTGGAAAATAATTCGGGGCGGGGGGCAGGGAGAAGTGAAGTTCCCATTTGTGTTGGGCCACAATAAATAATGTCTGTTAATCACTGGTATCACCATGCATTTTCCAAATGGTAGTGGTGTCATCTCATAAGCTAAATTAGGCTGCCTAATTTGAGACTAGAAGATATTTGGTGAGACTAACAGACAGACATTGATTTCATGAAGGCTGATAGTTCAACTCATTTAAATTTCAATTTGCTATTATTCATAACAATTACATTACAAACACAGGTCCCATTTTTATTATCTTAAACAGCCCTTTCAAACCAAATGTAAACTGAAAGCATAGTTTAAAGTGTTGATTTGTACAATTACTCACAAGTTTGTATGGAAGAGATGTTCGAGTAGAATAAACAAAGTTAGAAAACGGTTGATAATGGTTCAGAAAAAAAGAAAAGACAATAAAGCTTCTATGTTTAACATCTCTGTTTGGCCCTTAAAGGCTAATCTAAGTGCATAGAACTTCACACATATTCACACACTAACATAGCATACTCCTTCTTTTGACTCTTTGAACATCCTTCTCCCTCACCCATCTGTTCCCACCTCTAGTCAGTGCAAGCTGGTCTGAAAATCAGCAGCCCCCAAGAAAGATGAGGCAGAAGATACACTGTAACCTCTGACTGAGACTCCTCACATTTTTGTTGTTGGTTTCCCAGCCAAATGCTGCTCTTGTTTGCTCCTGGTTAGCCTCCAGGATGACAGGATTGGGGTGCCATGGGACAAGGCTCTAATCATCTGTAATAGTTCTCTTTTTGTCATTCAGGGGATTTGGTAAGATATTTTCCAGGCCCAGATCATAGTTGTTTCCTTCTGGGCTGGGAGACATAGAGACTTTTTGTTTTTTAATCTTAGGGATATACATTCTTCTGCTTGGAGAATAAATACATGTTTTCTTCCTTTGCTTTTTATTCTACAGACATGAGCCAGACACAGGAGCTCCAGCTTTTTCTATAATCATCAAAAGTTCTCGACAAAAAGGTGATGTAGGAAAAGCAAGTCTTGTACTGCAGATTTTAGCTCATCACCACCGACAAAGCCTCCCTCTTTGACCAAAATGTATTTTTTTAAAGATTTCATTTATTTATTCATGAGAGACATAGAGAGAGAGGCAGAGACATAGGCAGAGGGAGAAGCAGGCTCCCTGTAGGGAGCCTGATGTGGGACTCGATCCTGGGACCCCAGCCAGGATCATGCACTGAGCCAAAAGCAGATGCTCAACCACTGATCCACCCAGGCGTCCTGACCAAAATGTACTTTTTAAAAAAAATAAGTTGTATATATTTAAGGTATACAGCATGATGATTTGATATAGTCAGGCTCCTCTGAGACTTCTCAACTAGGCCTTAACCTTGGCTTATAACAACTGCAACTTTGGGCACAAACGATATCATCCATTCCTGGGGTGCCTGGGTGGCTCAGTTGGTTAAGCGTCAGCCTTTGGCTCAGCTCATGATCCCAGAGTCCTGGGTCCTGGGTTCTGAGTCCTGGGATTGAGCCCCATGTCAGACTCCCTCCTCAGCAGGGAGTCTGGTCTGCTCTCTCTCCCTTTGTCTCTTCCCTTGCTTCTGTTCTCTATCTTTCTCTCAGAAAAATAAATAAAATCTTTTAAAAATATATCATCCATTCCCTACATGAAGAGACTTGAACAAACACTAACAGTTTCTGTCAACTCAAGGCCACATCCCTAGGATGATGACCCCAACCTCCTTTAAAGGCCTGCCTAAGAAAGTTCAACCCTGACAGAAGAATTTACTATTTGTGTCAGCCAAAACCTGATTATAGGCCCCTGACCTCCCTTTTCTTAGAACATTTACTTTAGGGGGGAGGGGCAAGATGGCGGAAGAGTAGGGTCTCCAAGTCACCTGTCCTCAACAAATTACCTAGAAAACCATCCAATCATCCTGAAAATCTACGAATTCGGCCTGAGATTTAAAGAGAGACCAGCTGGAATGCTACAGGGAGAAGAGTTCGCGCTTCTATTAAGGTAGGAAGACGGGGAAAAAGAAATAAAGAAACAAAAGGCGTCCAAGGGAGAGGGGCCCCGTGAGGAGCCGGGCTGAGGCCGGGGCGAGTGTCCCCAGGACAGGAGAGCCCCGTCCCGGAGGAGCAGGAGCTGCACCAACCTTCCCGGGTGGAAAGGGGCCTGCAGGGAGTTAGAGCAGGACCCAGGAGGGCGGGGATGCCCTCGGGCTCCCTGGGACAGTAACAGAGGAACTGCGCCCCGGAGAGTGCGCCGAGCTCCCTAAGGGCTGCAGCGCTCGGCGGGACCGGAGCAGCTCGGAGGGGCTCGGGCGGCGGCTCCGCGGAGGGGGCTGCGGGGCTCCGAGAGCAGCTCGAACGGCGGCTCGGGCGGAGGAAGAAGCTCCGCGGAGAGGGCGGCGCGGCTCCGGGAACAGCTCGGAGTGACTCGGCCTGCGGCTCCGCGGAGAGGGCTGCACCGCCGGGAGCGCGAATCCAACAGCGCAGGCCCCGGACACAGGGCGCCAGGACACAGCCCAGGATCAGGCCTCCCCCGGGACAGGCAGAGGCCGGGAGGGCCCAGGACAGCAAGGACGCTCCTGCCTGGAACTGAGCAGATCAGCGGCCCCGCCCGGGAGCCCCCAGGCCCTGCAGACGGAGAGCCCCGGAGCTACTACGGGGGCAGACTCCAGGGCTCCAGAGCTGCCCCCGCCACTGTGGCTTCCTCCGGGGGCCTCACGGGGTAAACACCCCCACTGAGCCCTGCACCAGGCAGGGGCAGAGCGGCTCCCCCAAGTGCTAACACCTGAAAATCAGCACAGCAGGCCCCTCCCCCAGAAGACCAGCGACACGGACCAGTTCCAAGGGAAGTCAAGGGACTTAAAGTATACAGAATCGGAAGATACTCCCCCGTGGTTTTTTTTTGTTTGTTTTTGTTTTGTTTTGTGCTTTTTTTTTCTTTCTTTCTTCTTGATTTCTGATTGCTTCCCCCACCCCACCCCCCTTTTTTTTCTTTTTTCTCCTTTCTTTTTCTTTCTCTTTTTCTTCTCTTCCCCCCCCCTTTTTTTCTTCTTTCTCTTTTTTCTTTATCTCTTTTCTTTCCTTCTCTCTCTTTTTCTCCTTTTCCCAATACAACTTGTTTTTGGCCACTCTGCACTGAGCAAAATGACTAGAAGGAAAACCTCACCTCAAAAAAAAGAATCAGGAACAGCCCTCTCTCCCACAGAGTTACAAAATATGGATTACAATTCAATGTCAGAAAGCCAATTCAGAAGCACTATTTTACAGCTACTGGTGGCTCTAGAAAAAACCATAAAGGACTCAAGAGACTTCATGACTGCAGAATTTAGATCCAATCAGGCAGAAATTAAAAATCAATTAAATGAGATGCAATCCAAGCTAGAAGTCCTAACGACGAGGCTTAACGAGGTGGAAGAACGAGTGAGTGACATAGAAGACAAGTTGATGGCAAAGAGGGAAACTGAGGAAAAAAGAGACAGGCAATTAAAAGACCATGAGGATAGATTAAGGGAAATAAATGACAGCCTGAGGAAGAAAAACCTACCTTTAATTGATCCTCCCCTAAAATCAACAAAAACCGTTCAACACCTCGACATTTAATAGTGAAGCTTGCAAATTCCAAAGATAAGGAGAAGATCCTAAAGCACCAAGAGAAAAAAAGTCCCTGACTTTTATGGGGAGGAATATTAGGGTAACAGCAGACCTCTCCACAGAGACCTGGCAGGCCAGAAAGGGCTGGCAGGATATATTCAGGGTCCTAAATGAAAAGAACATGCAACCAAGAATACTTTATCCAGCAAGGCTTTCATTCAAAATGGAAGGAGAGATAAAGAGCTTCCAAGACAGGCAGGAACTGAAAGAATATGTAACCTCCAAACCAGCTCTACAAGAAATTTTAAGGGGGACTCTTAAAATTCCCCTTTAAGAAGAAGTTCAGTGGAACAATCCACAAAAACAAGGACTGAATAGATATCATGATGACACGAAACTCATATCTGTCAATAGTAATAGTAACTCTGAACGTGAACGGGCTTAATGACCCCATCAAAAGGCGCAGGGTTTCAGACTGGATCAAAAAGCAGGACCCATCTATTTGCTGTCTACAAGAGACTCATTTTAGACAGAAGGACACCTACAACCTGAAAATAAAAGGTTGGAGAACCATTTACCATTCAAATGGTCCTCAAAAGAAAGCAGGGGTTGCCATCCTTATATCAGATAAATTAAAATTTACCCCGAAGACTATAGTGAGAGATGAAGAGGGACACTATCTCATACTCAAAGGATCTATCCAACAAGAGGACTTAACAATCCTCAATATATATGCCCCAAATGTGGGAGCTGCCAAATATTTAAACCAATTAATAACCAAACTGAAGAAATACTTTGATAATAATACACTTATACTTGGTGACTTCAATCTAGCTCTCTCTATACTAGATAGGTCTTCTAAGCACAACATCTCCAAAGAAACGAGAGCTTTAAATGATACACTGGACCAGATGGATTTCACAGATATCTACAGAACTTTACATCCAAACTCAACTGAATACACATTCTTCTCAAGTGCACATGGAACTTTCTCCAGAATAGACCACATACTGGGTCACAAATCGGGTCTGAACCAATACCAAAAGATCGGGATAGTCCCCTGTATATTCTCAGACCATAAAGCCTTGAAATTAGAGCTCAATCACAACAAGAAGTTTGGAAGGACCACAAACACGTGGAGATTAAGGACCATCCTGCTAAAAGATGAAAAGGTCAACCAGGAAATTAAGGAAGAATTAAAAAGATTCATGGAAACTAATGAGAATGAAGATACAACCGTTCAAAATCTTTGGGATGCAGCAAAAGCAGTCCTGAGGGGGAAATACATCGCAATACAAGCATCCATTCAAAAACTGGAAAGAACTCAAATTCAAAAGCTCACCTTACACCTAAAAGAACTAGAGAAAAAGCAACAAATAGACCCCACCCCCAGCAGAAGAAGACAGTTAATTAAAATTCGAGCAGAACTAAATGATATCGAGACCAAAAGAACTGTGGAACAGATCAACAGAACCAGGAGTTGGTTCTTTGAAAGAATTAATAAGATACATAAACCATTAGCCAACCTTATTAAAAAGAAGAGAGAGAAGACTCAAATGAATAAAATCATGAATGAGAAAGGAGAGATCACTACCAACACCAAGGAAATACAAACGATTTTAAAAACATATTATGAACAGCTGAACGCCAACAAATTAGGAAATCTAGAAGAAATGGATGCATTCCTGGAAAGCCACAAACTACCAAAACTGAAGCAGGAAGAAATAGAAAACCTGAACAGGCCAATAACCAGGGAGGAAATTGAAGCAGTCATCAAAAACCTCCCAAAACACAAGAGTCCAGGGCCAGACGGTTTCCCAGGGGAATTCTATCAAACGTTTAAAGAAGAAATCATACCTATTCTGCTAAAGCTGTTTGGAAAGATAGAAAGAGATGGAGTACTTCCAAATTCGTTCTATGAGGCCAGCATCACCTTAATTCCGAAACCAGACAAAGACCCCATCAAAAAGGAGAATTACAGACCAATATCCCTGATGAACATGGATGCAAAAATTCTCAACAAGATACTAGCCAATAGGATCCAACAACACATTAACAAAATTATTCACCATGACCAAGTAGGATTTATCCCCAGGACACAAAGCTGGTTCAACACTCGTAAAACCATCAATGTGATTCATCATATCAGCAAGAGAAAAACCAAGAACCATATGATACTCTCATTAGATGCAGAGAAAGCATTTGACAAAATACAGCATCCATTCCTGATCAAAACCCTTCAGAGTGTTGGGATAGAGGGAACTTTCTTCGACATCTTAAAAGCCATTTACGAAAAGCCCACAGCAAATATCATTCTCAATGGGGAAGCACTGGGAGCCTTTCCCCTAAGATCAGGAACAAGACAGGGATGTCCACTCTCACCACTGCTGTTCAACATAGTACTGGAAGTCCTCGCCTCAGCAATCAGACAACAAAAAGACATTAAAGGCATTCAAATTGGCAAAGAAGAAGTCAAACTCTCCCTCTTCGTCGATGACATGATACTCTACATAGAAAACCCAAAAGCCTCCACCCCAAGATTGCTAGAACTCATACAGCAATTTGGTAGCGTGGCAGTATACAAAATCAATGCCCAGAAATCAATGGCATTTCTATACACTAACAATGAGACTGAAGAAAGAGAAATTAAGGAGTCAATCCCATTTACAATTGCACCCAAAAGCATAAGATACCTAGGAATAAACCTAACCAAAGAGGTAAAAGATCTTTACCCTAAAAACTATAGAACACTTCTGAAAGAAATTGAGGAAGACACAAAGAGATGGAAAAATATTCCATGCTCATGGATTGGCAGAATTAATATTGTGAAAATGTCAATGTTACCCAGGGCAATTTACATGTTTAATGCAATCCCTATCAAAATACCATGGACTTTCTTCAGAGAGTTAGAACAAATTATTTTAAGATTTGTGTGGAATCAGAAAAGACCCCGAATAGCCAGGGGAATTTTAAAAAAGAAAACCATAGCTGGGGGCATCACAATGCCAGATTTCAGGTTGTACTACAAAGCTGTGGTCATCAAGACAGTGTGGTACTGGCACAAAAACAGACACATAGATCAATGGAACAGAATAGAGAACCCAGAAGTGGACCCTGAACTGTATGGTCATCTAATATTCGATAAAGGAGGAAAGACTATCCATTGGAAGAAAGACAGTCTCTTCAATAAATGGTGCTGGGAAAATTGGACATCCACATGCAGAAGAATGAAACTAGACCACTCTCTTTCATCATACACAAAGATAAACTCAAAATGGATGAGAGATCTAAATGTGAGACAAGAGTCCATCAAAATCATAGAAGAGAACACAGGCAACACCCTTTTTGAGCTCGGCCACAGTAACTTCTTGCAAGATACATCCAGGAAGGCAAAAGAAACAAAAGCAAAAATGAACTATTGGGACTTCATCAAGATAAGAAGCTTTTGCACAGCAAAGGATACAGTCAACAAAACTAAAAGACAACCTACAGAATGGGAGAAGATATTTGCAAATGACATATCAGATAAAGGGCTAGTTTCCAAAATCTATAAAGAACTTATTAAACTCAACACCAAAGAAACAAACAATCCAATCATGAAATGGGCAAAAGACATGAAGAGAAATCTCACAGAGGAAGACATAGACATGGCCAACATGCACATGAGAAAATGCTCTGCATCACTTGCCATCAGGGAAATACAAATCAAAACCACAATGAGATACCACCTCACACCAGTGAGAATGGGGAAAATTAACAAGGCAGGAAACAACAAATGTTGGAGAGGATGCGGAGAAAAGGGAACCCTCTTACACTGTTGGTGGGAATGTGAACTGGTGCAGCCACTCTGGAAAACTGTGTGGAGGTTCCTCAAAGAGTTAAAAATAGACCTGCCCTACGACCCAGCAATTGCACTGTTGGGGATTTACCCCAAAGATTCAGATGCAATGAAACGTCGGGACACCTGCACCCTGATGTTTCTATCAGCAATGGCCACAATAGCCAAACTGTGGAAGGAGCCTCGGTGTCCATCGAAAGATGAATGGATAAAGAAGATGTGGTTTATGTATACAATGGAATATTACTCAGCAATTAGAAACGACAAATACCCACCATTTGCTTCAACGTGGATGGAACTGGAGGGTATTATGCTGAGTGAAATAAGTCAATCGGAGAAGGACAAACAGTGTATGTTTTCATTCATTTGGGGAATATAAATAATAGTGAAAGGGAATATAAAGGAAGGGAAAAGAAATGTTGGGAAATATCAGGAAGGGAGACAGAACATAAAGACTCCTAACTCGGGGAAACGAACTAGGGGTGGTGGAAGGGGAGGAGGGCGGGTGTTGGAGGGGAATGGGTGATGGGCACTGAGGTGGACACTTGACGGGATGAGCACTGGGTGTTTTTCTGTATGTTGGTAAATTGAACACCAATAAAAATTAATTTAAAAAAAAAAGAACATTTACTTTAGAAAACCTGTCATTGTAAATCCTTTCTCTGTTCCTTTGAGAGCTATCTTCTACAACCCAGAAATGTTTTTCTCAAGGACCTGGGAGCCATCCCTTTGAAATGTAATCATCAAGAAAGAAGGACCCTTGTTTCCTAATCTCTATGAAAGGGTAGGAACCTAACTTTGATACCAGTTAGCACACACAGTTGCCCTAATCGCACTGATCACACCTCCCCCACCAATACACACACACACATACACACACGCACACACACACACTTCCCCTGAGCACTTTTTCCTTTAGCACACCCCAGCATTTAAAACGCCTTCTGCTTCTTGTTTCAGTGGATCTGAGCTTTGTTCCTTTGAAGACTCTCTTCCTTACTGCAGTAGCCTGAATAAAATCTGTCTTGCCACTTTCAACAAATGTATAGCTCTATTTCTCTTTGATGCCATGAACTAACAAGATCAAAACTGTAGAGTGGGGATAAGATATGCAGTCTCAGGGGTAACAAGGAAAGGAAGAAATTGAAGTAGACCAAGAATACAAAACTCTATTATTTGGGATATCATCCCAGCTTATTTTTAATTCAGATACATTTATTCACACACATGAGGTTAAAATGGAAACATGTGGAAAAAGGGCAAGAAGAAGATAAGACAAGTCTTGGGCACAATGTGAGCCATTTGATGATGGGCTAATGTTTCCAAACTGGGGCTAAACTAAAGGCATCTCAAAGTCTAACAGAAATCCTCTAAAGAATATGGTAGCCTGCAACCCAGCACTGGACATATAATGAAAAAGAATAAGCCGGGCTCAGGTCCTTTCATAGCTTAAAAAAGACTGTGCAAGCTGACCATATCCCAGGTAGACTGGCCTTTTTTCTGGGATAATTATGTCTCATGATGAAAGTTAGAGCTTGCTGGAGCACTTAGACATCCAGAATCCTAAGAATGGAGCCCCCAACTATATGTTGTCACTGTTCTCTATAGAAACAGTGATGTCGTGAAGTAGAAATTCTGGTGTCAGCTGGCAGAGAAGGCTTTAGGAGAGTATGGAGGGTTGAGGAAAGAAGTAACATCTTGGGTCAGACTGGAGGGGTCATCACAGCATCCCAATTAACAAAAAAGAAATCATTCCAAGCTTCTACAGAATAGCCTACTCTGCTACTACAAAGGTAAGGGCATCTTCTGACTTCTTTTTGACTAGCTAAGGGGGTGTCTTGATAGTGAGGTGAAACCACAAACTATTAAGGCAGCCTCCAACTTTCTATTTTTACTCTCAGGATAACCAGACAGGACATAGCCATTTTTTCTGTTTCTACATAAATCCAAAGATCTCTTGCCACATAACTCTGAGTCTCTAGTGGGAAACCCAAAGAGAAATAAGACAAGATGTGAAAGTTAATACTGTCTTATTCATAAAGGCTAGTGGTGATTCTGTATGTGAAAAATACAGACCCCCACCAAACTGGTAACTAATATGATTAGATTGTTCTGGAAACAAGAAGAGGAAAGAGAAGGGAAGTCTGAGGGGATTATAAATTGGACAAAGTGTGAAACCTCCTAGAAAAAAGTTGTTGTACAGTAGACAGCCTGAGTGCTTTTGATGTGAAGGGCAACTGAGTTTGCCAGACTGCCACGCCTTTGCTGAGGTTGCTAGTTTCAGGCATTGTGACCCAACAAACCATGTTGTCATACCCCAGGGTCAGAGGCAGCAGGGAAAAGCCTGGCCCATCAGTCTCGTCCAACTGCTGACAGGGGTGGCAGCCAGCTGCAGGTGCCCAAGAACTTGGCACTGCCCAGTTCCATCTAAAGGGGCACATCTCCCTTCTGGGTGGCACAATTTCAGCCAAAAGCCTAAAATAGCTTCATTATCAAGGTAATGAGTCTACATTTTTTTTTTCATTCTTTAGGATTTGGACTGAGGCTGTATCCAAATCATATGAAGTACCTCTATGACTCCCCTTCTTTTTTTCTACGCTAGTCATCTCTTAGCTTTGTTTGTTTGTTTGTTTGTTTGTTTGTTTGTTTTTAAGAAACTCCCTCTTCTGAGCGGGTGTGGGAAGGCCTTTCCTAAAACCTTTTCAGGGATGGGTTTCAGGGAAGTGAGGACCCAAAAAGATCTGTGTCAGGGGAATGACAAAGAATAGAAATGTAATATTATCATGTGAAAAGATAACCAGAGGATTGATGTTATAAAAATGTTGAGAGAGAGGGAGAGAGAGGGAGGGAAGGAGGGAAGGAGGAGGGAGGAGGGCAGGGGAGAGGGAGGAAGGGAGGAGAAAGGGGGAAGGGGAAAAAGAGGGAGAGAGAGAAGGAGGAGGAAAGGAGAGAGAGAGGGAGGGGAAAGGAAGAAGGGAGACAGAGAAGGAACTAGAGGTTAAAAGGGGTGTCCATTTTGAAGGAAGTTGGGGGAAAGGAATTCAACAGCCCTCTAATAACTTAGCAAAAAAACTTCTCTTAAAAAAAAAAAAAAACTTCTCTTGTTAAATTTTAAAAAGAAATCAAATTCAAGCTCCAAAACAATTCTACTGAGCTCTTAACTGTATCTTCCTGAACATAGATCTGAGGTCTTACATAGCAAAAATTAGCCAGTGGCTCTGCCATTTCCCTTAGACTTTTAGTTCCGGGCCAGGGTTGGAGGTGGCAAGGGGGCTAAAGGTAGTTGGCAGAGGTTCTTTTTTCTTTCAAAATTAAAATTAAACTTGGGCTATAGGATCAGGGTCTGGTCTTCCCTCAGATATTTGTCTCTTGGTTATATTTATAGCTATTAGACTTTTCTCAACATTCAGAAACTTATTCTATATGTTGGAATCTTATATGTTTTGATAAAAAGGACTATTTATTCACTATACTGGTATTGACCCTAATCTTTTCCAATGGCCCTGTGTAATAAGTATTAGGGCTATTTACCTAATTTTACTTTCTTTAATGTAATGAGAAAGACTCTGATTGAACTGGAGTTAGCTAAAATTCAGTTAAAGAGGATGAGGTGAGCTTTATTCTTTGATGTACTCAAGAGTGAGTAAACAAGAGCAGACACAGATGAGATTTAGTGGAGTTGGGTAGAAGTAAATCATTAAATTTTATCCTCACAGTCTCTAGATCTTTAAGTTTGCTTCCCAGCCTGCCATTTTTCTGACTGGCTTTCTCACAAGTTAATACAATACTCCCATGATTCCAAATACTTGGTGTGAGGAGTATAAATGAAAGGAGACTAAGGACTGTGCTAAAAGATAATGATTTGATTATCAAACTCAAACATTTCATAGTGTCCTTCCTTCTTTGCTCACCCCACCAGTTCCTAACCTAAACCTGATTGAGACAAGAGATGGGTTTCAGGAAGCCCTTCAGAGATTCTTATCCAAACTCAGCTAGTTTCTAAAAACCATATATAAGTATATATATATTCGGTTTTCTTTTCTTTCTGTTTACAGATGTCTGATGATATTGACTGGTTACACAGCCGCAGGGGCGTGTGCAAGGTAGATCTCTACAGCCCAACAGGACAGCAAGATCAGGACCGGAAAGTGGTAAGATAAAAAATTACCAAGGAGTAGAAAGGATTGGTGTATAAGTATAAATATCCTGGAACCCAGGATAGACTAATGGAGAGTGATACTGTGATGTCTCTAAGCAACCAAGCTCAATGAGGTCTGTGGGGGATCAGTGTCCTTTATACATCACACAAGGACGAATTAAGGGAGAGGCGGAACCATATGTGATATAAAGGGCCTGGGGAGGGAGGACTAAGGGGGAGCCTGGCGGGAGGGAGGAGTGGTGGTTGCCTAGTTACCAGCCCCTATTACCTAACACTTCTGAAGTCACAATGTCACCTAGCTACCAGTAAGTTACACTAAAGTGGGACTCCCTCAAGAGGGCAAAATGCTTCATGCTCTGTTTCCCAAACTTTGAGTGATTTGCATAGTACTTCACATTTTTATCATGTTCAAGTGCCACTCATACTATTATTTACTTAATATGTGTTTTTGCAATGTTTTTAAAAATGAATTTAAATTCAAATACATTTAAAAATTACCATCACCCTAAACATTAGCGTCCACAATACCACAGGTTTGATGTTTTAGCGTGTATTTTCCAAATAACAACAAATGTACCTATTAAATACAAACATCTATTTATGTACCACCTAAAATATCCTATATCATCAATAGTAAAAATACCACATTTGGGGAACACTATAGCAGAAAGTGCTCTAAACTGGGAGCCAAGAGAATCAACTTCTAATGAAAGTTCCACCTTTGAGTTTGTGTCAGTTGGGCAAGCCACCTTTCTTCTCAGTTTTCTTAATAAACGTGGATATGTTATTTTGGGCCTCTCTCTGACAGATAGGCATTCTCATTTAGGAGATATAGTAATGCTAAGTTTCTATGTGCCTAATAATAATCATATTAGCAATTTATTGAGTACTTACTATGTACAGGCACTCTGCTAAATGCTTTACATGCAGTATATCAATCAATCCTCTACTTTATAGAACCCTATAAGGTAGGTATTGTCATCTCCCAGAAAGAGATTAAGGTGTTTAGAGTTTTTCTAAATTTACTCTTCTAATTTGATGCAGATATGCTTTGTTGATGTGTCCACCCTGAATGTGGAAGATAAAGATTCCAAGGTGAGTATTCTCTGTTTCCCTCATCTGGAATCAGTGTGAAACTGCCGAGAGGGTTATCAGTAACAGCATGAGGAAAGGGAAAGTTTGTGGCAGAGAGTGGAAAGGTGGAGGAGCCTCAAATGGAAAGCCATTGATTTTGTAAGGCCAGGATTCCTAGTTCAGAATTTACGGTCACTCTTGATACCAAATCTCATTTTAGAAGCCACTTAAGTTGTTGGTATGGCTGAAAGAATTAAAGCAGCATGGAAAATAGTATATCAGAGAAGTGAGATTAAAAAAAAAACCTGTCTAAAAGTTTGATGATTAATGAAATATAGTTCCTGAGACTGACAGCTTTGTCAATATCTTCAGTGGGATTAGAGCAAGGAGAGTAGTAATTTGTAGTGGAAACTTTATTATTCTTCAAAGACTAGCTGGTATTACAGTCCTACTGCTCCTTCAGAAAGAAGAGGGATAATCAGAGACATAACAGTCATTTGAAGTCATTTTGAAGTGGTAGCCTAGGAAAGTCTCAAAAAGCAACTGTACATAAAAATATTACCCCTTAATTCCATAGGATGCTGCTGGTTCCAGTTCAGAAGGTGACTTAAACTTGGGAAATCTGGAAGAAAAAGAGATTATTGTGATCAAGGATACTGAGAAGCAAGACCAGTCTAAGGTATGGTTAGCTTCTGAGCTCACCCTTTCTAATTCTCAGAGCCCAATATTGAGTCTGAGCCCAATATTGAGTCTGACTCTGGTTCAGAGATAGTAAGATAACTACTGTCATACAGGCCCATAAATTTTATTACTACGATATTCTAAAGAACATAGTCCTAAGTTTAGAGGCACGGTAAGTTCAATGCTCTTCTTATCATAATGAAGATATGGGCTTATAAGCAAGATCCTTTGCAATGTACTTCGCTGGCTTATAATAGGCTTGTGTGCCCTACATTGCTCAGAAACCAAGAAGAATGAATAAGGATATGGAGCAGAGTGAATCCACAATGACCAAGTACTATAGTTGCCTGGTTCCTACCCCGTTGTCTAAGAGGTTACCTAGGCTATTGGGTACCATAAAGTTAGAACCAATTAGACTTGCATGCCACTGTTCCACACAGAGTCCTTTTGTTTTTGTGTAAGTATTCTAGATTATATCTGTTAGGCTCCTCGTTTGGGGTAGGCATTAAAGCACATGAGAAGTCACCCTCGCAGTCCTACATGCCTGGAGTGGCTGGTATTGGAGCAGGATATTTTGTTTTGGTGCAAAAGAGCCAAATATTTCTTTTTTCTATCTTCTTGGACTCATGCTATAATGAGAAATGTAATTTCTGGCCCCGGACACATTTGGAATGATGAGAGTGGCCCCTAAGGAAGGAAATGCCAGTTACAAAATATTCTCTAAATAGTTTTGGGTTCAGTTGGGGGTGGCCAACTCCATTTTGGAGTCTCAGGAAAGGAATAAATCATAACTAGTATTTATTTTTAAGAGTAGTCCATATTTCCTGCACACAAGGCAGATCTCCTTGATTGTATCAAGCCTATTTGCAAAAAGTTGACCTTATTGTTGACCTTATGTTTCCAGGAATTCTGTGAAAAGACCGGAGATGAAGCAATGGAAGGGGCAAAGAGGGGATTGGCACTAAGTGCCAAGTAGAAGATGTGTACAGTACAGATACACATATCCAGACTTGGGCATACACAGTCATAGGCATATAAATCTACACAAAGTGACACACACATTGATATATACATTTATACATATTAACAAAAAATAATTTATACAAGTAAAAGCATACTCCTGTCTGGCTACACATGACATTGACAAATATACACAAGCACTATAACAAACTTATGTATATTGACCTATTCTTAAACAATGACTTACACACATACACAAAGATACACAGTTATACAATCAGATACCTTGACATGCTCATGTATGATACACATAAACATCCATGTATATATCCATGCACACCATGCATAAATGTATACTCACACACCCATAACATTTGATCAAAACACAGTGACCATACAGACTCAGCTATAAGCATACACACTTATAAATATACTTCATGTTGATACACACACATAGAAACTTAAACAAAATGATAGTCACTTATTTTTGTATGCATTGATACATACATTGACACAAATGCAAGAACATCCCCACTCATGTACTCACACACAAACTCAAATGCCATGGTGTGTGTGATACTGACACACATTCTCAAGCACAGACATAGCATATAAACATAACAAATGATAGCCAATTGACAGACTACACAGTCATTATACATTCATTTATTTACATGTACTCATATTTTAACATACAAATTTATTAATATTTCATACATTAATTATACATTAATGTGTTAATGAGCATATATGTTAATCTGTGAATGTATGCTCTAATATACACAAATGCATTTATAGCTGCATGATACATGCTACTGGATTTATATCATAAATATATGCACATCATTTTAAATCAACAATTGCTTATTTACATATTCTCAGACACACTGATATACACACTCTTATGTTTATATTCCCACACACATACAAAATATACACACTAACATGTACATGTTGGCTTATACAGTAGGCAGTGGGTGTTGATGTCAACATATTATTTATTACACGTGCTTACACATACACATGTGCACTGACATACACATATACGCAAACATACACATAGGCATTTTCACATTGCACAATACAGACTGACACATTCTCACATCTACTGAGATGTTCACACTTATGAATTGCTATATTGATGTGCATATGCACACAATGATATAAGGATATATTTTTGACATACATTTTGAGATAAGAACACATACACAGATGAAATCAACAAATATATTGATATATAAATAGTTAAGTGTACAAATGTATATACTCAGCTTTTGCTGCTGCCACTTGTGTTTAAATGTGTATTAATGATTGCAATTGTATATTATGTTCCATGCAAATTCTAAAGGCCTAGTCCCTGATCTGTGCAGTTTAGAAGATCTATCTTCTAAATAAAATTAGGGATAAAATCTTTTAAAAAAAATAAAGTAAATAAAATAAAAGAAAGAAGTACCCTACCCAAACTCTTATGGATAGGTGTTCTTCTTTTTTTAGACGGAGGGATCCGTGTGCCTTTTCAAACAAGCTCCCTCTGATCCCATAAGTGTCCTTAATTGGCTTCTCAATGACCTCCAGAAGTATGCCTTGGGTTTCCAACATGCACTGAGCCCCTCAACCTCTAGCTGTAAACATAAAGTAGGAGACACAGATGGCGAATATCACAAAATACCCTCCGGGAACTGCTACAGCGTCTATGCTGATCAACTGAACATGGATTATATGGCCAACGGACCTCAAAGTCTACGTCTCGAAATAACAGCAGCCAAAAACACCAACAATAATCAGAGTCCTTCTACTCCTCCAGCAAAATCTCCTAGCAGTCAGAGGGCAGTTATTTCCCCTGATGGCGAATGTTCTATGGATGACCTTTCTTTCTATGTCAACCGACTATCTTCTCTGGTAATCCAGATGGCCCGTAAGGAAATCAAGGAGAAGTTGGAAGGCGGAAGCAAATGCCTTCATCATTCAATCTACCCATCCCCTGGGGACAAAGGGAAAAACAGCCCTCGCAGTGCTGTGAGCAAGATTGCTTCTGAAATGGCCCATGATGCTGTGGAATTGACCTCTGCAGAAATGCGAGGCACTGGGGAGGAGTGTAAGGAAGGTGGCCGGAAAACCTTCCTGTATAGTGAACTATCCAACAAGAACAAGAGTGGAGACAAACAGATGTGCCAAAGAGATAGCAAAGAATTTGCAGATTGTATCAGCAAAGGGCTCATGGTTTATGCAAATCAGGTGGCATCTGACATGATGGTCTCTGTTATGAAGACCTTGAAAATACATAGCTCTGGGAAGCCAATTCCGGCCTGTGTGGTCCTGAAGAGGGTGTTGTTAAAGCACACCAAAGAAATTGTGTCTGATTTGATTGATTCCTGCATGAAGAACCTGCATAATATCACTGGGGTCCTGATGACTGACTCAGACTTTGTCTCAGCTGTCAAGAGGAATCTGTTCAACCACGGAAAACAAAATGCTGCAGATATCATGGAGGCTATGCTGAAGCGTCTGGTCAGTGCTCTCCTTGGCGAGAAGAAGGAGACTAAATCTCAGAGTCTGTCATATGCATCCTTGAAAGCGGGGTCCCAAGACCCTAAATGCAAGAACCAAAGTCTTGAATTCTCAGCCGTGAAAGCTGAGATGAAGGGGAAGGACAAAGGCAAAATGAAACCAGAGCAGTGCAAGTCATTAACCAGTGCTGAAAAAGTCGGTGAACACATCCTCAAGGAGAGCCTGACCATGTGGAACCAAAAGCAAGGAAACCAAGGCAAGATGCCTGGCAAAGTATGTGCCAATAAAGAGGAAAAAAGAGAAAAGATCAGCCCTTCCACAGACTCACTGGCAAAGGACTTGATTGTGTCTGCTCTTATGCTGATCCAGTACCATCTGACCCAGCAGGCCAAAGGCAAAGATGCATTTGAAGAAGATTGTCCTGGCTCTACCACGGGCTATATGACTCAGAGTGCCCAATATGAAAAGTGTGGAAGTGGCCAAAGTGCCAAGGCACTCTCAATGAAACATCTAGAATCTCATGGAGCTCCTGGACCCTCCACCTCTCTAAAGGACAATCAACAGCTGGACTCCCAGAAGCTGGATATGTCAAACATCGTTCTAATGCTGATTCAGAAACTGCTTACTGAGAGCCCCTTCAACTGTGATGACCTATGTGAAAGCGAGAACAAGCGTTCTGAGCCCAGGACAAACAAAGCAGCTTCCATGTCCAAGAAGTCTGACAGAGGGGAAGAACAATGCCAGGACAATCAAGAACTTGACTTTATCAGTGGGATGAAGCAAGTGAACCGCCAATTTATAGATCAACTGGTAGAATCTGTGATGAAGTTGTGCCTTATCATGGCTAAGTATAGTAATAATGGGGCAGCCCTCGCTGAGTTGGAGGAACAAGCAGCCTTGGCAAACAACCCCAATTACCAGGTTGGTGGCTCCAGGTGTAGTCAAGATGGTGCGATGTCACAGAACCATCAGGACTCTCCTGGACCTGAAGTCATAGTTAATAATCAGTGCTCAACAAGTAGCTTGCAGAAGCAGCTTCAGGCTGTCCTGCAGTGGATTGCAGCCTCCCAATTTAACGTTCCCATGCTCTACTTCATGGGAGATGATGATGGACAACTGGAGAAGGTAAGCAATGCAACAAGCACAAGAAGAAAAGAGGGTTGGAATGAGCAGGGGGAGGGAGGCAGCATAGTACTTAGAGCTCAGGAGCAGTCCAATTTTTTCCCAATCCTATTCCTTACTATGCACTTCACAAACTGCTTTCACTTCACACAAAGACAAAAGGGGTGAACCGTGAACTAAATGGGGATCTGGATACCTCAAGGCCTTTGCATTTCCACCAAGACAAGGAGAGAGGTTAGCTCATTTTAACAGGACCCTTTCAACAAACTATTTGGTAACACATCTCAGGGAGCAATTTTTAAGTCTTACATTTTGAGTTTGAAGGGGTTGGAGAGAGAAAAAAAGAAAAAGGGAACTTCTCCCCAAACTCAGGGGTCCTGCAAGTGCCCCAAGAGTACTTGCCTTCTTAAAATTTTTGCCCGAGGCACCACACTTGTTTCACCCTAATCAGTTTCGTAAAGGCCAGCATTCATAAACATAAAAGTTCTCTCTCTCTCTCTCTCACACACACACACACACACACCACAGCTGTGTTTTCTACATTACATGGAGTTAAATAAGATCCTGAACCAAATTATTTTCAGTCCAGGACCAGGAGATTGTCCCTACTTCCAATCTCATACTTTTTTCATAGTGAAGTTGGGAAATGGCAACCCCTAACCTTGACCTAGCAATCATCACAAACTAACTGAAGGACCTAACACCTATAAGATGTATTTGGTGAACACACATGATCCCAGAGTTTGTTTTCTAAAGTTCAAAGAGAAAGTCCTGTGGCATTTTTATCTGTCATTGAAGGGGGAGGGCAAGGAAAAGGGAAAGCCCTGTCAGGAGCCTCCAGTCCTGGATCTGTGTCAGGCTTTACTCTAATCCTAGAAGCATGGGTGGGAATATGAGTTCAGGGGTGACAGGGGTGGAGTGCTTCATTTGATCCATCCAGGTCCCTTCTCCAAAATTATTATGTGACTCAAAATACCTCTGCTCTTTCCACAGCTTCCTGAAGTTTCAGCTAAGGCGGCAGAGAAGGGGTACAGTGTAGGGGATCTTCTTCAAGAGGTCATGAAGTTTGCCAAGGAACGACAACTGGATGAAGCCGTGGGAAACATGGCTAGGAAACAACTGCTAGACTGGTTGCTCACTAACCTGTGAGCTAGCAACTCCTTTGACTCCTCTCCATTTACCCCCCTAGCAGCATTCCATCCCAGCCTGAACACCCCACCCATCAGGCCAGTAAACTGCACATCACACAATTGTATTTCCCAATACATCTGAGCAGTTTGTGCAAATACAGGGTGTCCAAAAGCTGGGCAAGAACATGAATAAAAAAATTAAAAAAGTGTAATTGTTTTTTTGATCAGATAGACCCAAGGCAAGGGAGGAGAATGGGTCTAATTCCAAGGACTGGTGATTGTGTTGGACTTGTGTCCAGATTTCACCCTGGGTTCTTTTCTGAGCACCCAAGACAGGGATATTACATATGTCCCAAGTCACTAGGTAATTTGGTTTGTCCAAATAATCTCAGCTTACAATCTATTTAGAGTTTTGCCACCTGGAGCCTCCCCATTTCTCTCAGAATTGCTCACCTAACTTGATATTTCCCCTCCTAATCCCAAGGATGCAGCCTCCTTGGTGTCTACTGAGAACTTGAAGATAGGCTATCTTACATGAAATCTAACTGAAAAAAGTAAGTATATTACCCATGGACATTGCTCATGCACACCCTCACTGTTCACTGCACATGGATAAATACTATCCAGATCTACAATTGGATCTGATCCTTTTAGGTGTGAATAAAACATTCTTAGAAGTCATTTACTTCAGCTGATGAGATGTCTTTGTCTTCCATGAGTCTGAGGGAAAATTCTAAGAATAAAGCTGTAGGATGGTAAATTCATAGCCACCCTATGTGAATCCCAATGTCTCTTTTGAGACTAGCACTAAATCCTCAGATTTGTTGCATGCTTCTCAGAAGCATGTTTTAATCATAATGCTAGAATTAATTGCAAATAAGATCAAGAGAGTGGTTTCAGCTGCTTGGTCCTCTGTTGGCTAGTTTGCTGTGGCATATGCTGGTGCCTTTGAGGTGTCATGGCTTAGTAGAAAAGCGTAGGATGTAAGATCCTTCTGGATTCAAAAGTCAAAACTTTTGCCTTTTACTAGTCACATGGCTTTACAGAGTTAACTAGACCCAGCCTGTTTCCTTACCTGTAAAGTATGGCCAAAAATTACCTTCACTACAGCTTCAAGTAGAGCAGTGGATGGGAGGATGCTTTACACAGGGGGAATCTTGTTATAAATGTAGCTATATGAAGGAAGCTATACCCTGCAAAGCCCATCCTAGCACAGTCTCAAGGGCTTTTGATGTGCTTCCAAAGTGAAAGCAAGATGCTCTGAGTACGGGACCCAGTGAGGTACTTTTTGGGGGGACGTAAGCAGCACAGAGGCAAACATTGCCCACTTCTCCACAATGCCTGGACCAGTCAGAAGTAAAGGCAGGCCTCTTCAAAGCTGGACTTTTAAAACTACCCAATGCTGATGCATGCTAATCAAACCTTTTGCAGTCGCACCGGCCCCATGAAAAGCTTTGAAGTTGAGCTACCACAGATCCTTCCCTTTCTCCTTGAAGAAAATCCCTAATAAACAAATCCTGGGACCAGGGATGGATTTCTGATGACTCAATCCTCCCTGAACACAGCTGGTCCCATAGTAGTTTACTTCCTTGATTAACTTGGCTCTTGACTTGCTCCTGATTTTTATTATGAGATGGCCTTGGGGATTCCTTGGAACGTGGAAATAGAGCAAAGGAAGTTATATGTTCTGCTAAATGAGGGAAGTTGGGGCAAAATAGTCTCTAAGGGCCCTTCCAGTTCTGACATTTGAGGATTCTAAGAAAGCCTTTCTCTTCCATAGTTTCTCAAAGAAACTTGTGTGGATGAGGTAAGATTAGGGTGAGAAAACTTGATTTTTGCCAGAGCTGACAGACTCCAGCAGAGAAAGAAATCTTTGGTCCACAAAAGGCTCTGACAAGGGTCTGGAGGAACTCAACAGTCATTTGGGGTTTATTCCTGGAGGGCAAGGCCCTGGCCTTTCACCTCTCTAAATGGAGAAGTCATCCCAGGCACCCTATTGGCAATGTGGCCATGCTCAATGGCAGAAGTTGAAAATAGACAAGGACTTTGGCTGAGGGGAGAGCCCCACATATGGTAGGGAAGGGACAATAGGAGCAAAAAGAGGGGGAATATATGAGTATCTCCTCGCAGATGACGAATTGGCTTGAAATATCTGACAGTCTTGGGGTCTCTGAACACCAGGCCTCCATTTCAAAAGAAAGTTGTGAGCAAAACTCATCTGGGAGGTCACCATAGGGCCCGGACTAAGCTGAAGTGAGGTGAGAGAGCCACTTGCCTCAGTGACAAAATTTAAGGCGGAACTGAAAACTCAGTAATCAGAATAAAAGTTTTAATGCACTATCTTAAAAAAAATTGAAACTAAGCCCGCCCAAATCCATGCTGAACAAAATATCAAAAATGGTAATACAGAAGATCAGTAACAGTACTGTGCCAGAACCATAATGGAGCATGAGATCAAAGGGAAAATTGGCAAGACTGATTTTATAGGAGTAACACTTTCTGGGAGATTTCCAGGGCGATATTTAGAGAATGTATTGCCCCAAAAACCTGTATCAGTACCAAAAAAAAGCAATAATTAAGTAAATCCCTGCCTTAAAAACTTAGGAAGAGAACAAGTAACAAGTCAAGTTTGGGAATGGGTAAATAAAATTTGGATCAAGGGGGGCAAAACAAAGAAAAAGTTTCACTTAAGCCTTTAAAAATTCATTTTTTTTTTAAAATCAGAGGGGGAGAGAAACCATAAGAGACTCTTAACTCTAGGAAACAGGGCCGCTGGAGAGGATGTGGGTGAGGGGTTAGGGTAACTAGGTGATGGGCATTAAGGAGGGCACTTGATGGAATGAGCACTGGGCACGATACGCAATTGAGGAATCACTGAACTCTACTTCTGAAAGTAATAATACACCATATTTAATTAAATTTTAAGTTTTAAAAAAACTTTAAAAATTCAAGGATGAGGAGTGGGGTGTTGCAGGGTTTTCTTTCTTGCTTAACCTGAGACTACACTGTTGCAAACAAAAGCTCATATTAGGTTAATTCTGATTAAAGACAGTAACCACATGAGATTTGCCCCGCTTAAATTCTACATTAAGACAGTTCTATAATGAAGGAAGAAACATAAGTAAAAACTAGGAACACAGGAGAGGCAGAAATAAAAAATGCCACTTTTGCATAATATCTATTTATTCATCCACAAAAAGCAAATCCTCAAATACAAGAGGTACTGAATGAGTTTTGCAAAGGTATAAGATATAAGATACTTGTGAGCTGTAAGAACTTGCCATCAACTATAACAATTCCAGCTGCTTTCTCCCCAGTGACTCAGATACCTGTAAAAAGTCCAGCAATTTCCTTTCACTAAACTCTTAGTGGTGTCAGAACATGAACAAAAATTTAAAACAATCTGTCAAATTTCTATATCCTAGTGCCACCCAGCCAAAAAAGGAGAGTCTAAATACCCTAGTGACAATAATAGTAAACACTTGGGTATTAAGGAAGGCAAAAAAAATGACATTTGCAGAGCACTTACTGAGTGCCAGATAGTTATAGTGCTTTAAGTCTTTCAAAAAGCTCAGTGAGATGGTTTGTTATTAGGTGTTTTTACAGATGAGAATTTAGGGGCTCAGGCTAAAAGCCCTCTTTCTAGGTCATATGATCAGCAAGCAGGAGAGTTAGTATTCAAACCCAGGTTTGCCTCCCAACAAGTGCTTATATGTTCTTTCCATTCTATTACACTGTCATCCTCATAATTCAGAGTCCATGTATATTTAAAAAAACAAACTAGAAAACATGAATGAAAGAAACCAAAGGAAAACAGAAAAATAGGAAAAGAGACTATGATCCTGACTAGTAAAACCAAATAAAATGGCACTCTTTAATTTGACATTATAGTTCTCCTATAATGCCATTTTAAATCTTTATGGGATACTCTCAAAGTATCTCCCCCTGAGATGTTTATTCATTGCAGAGGGAAAACTCATAAATTCACAACAGATGAGCCCATCAATCACACCTAAAGTAGGTTATCAGGTTTAACATCATCAGTAAAAATGTATTGATACCATGTACCTCCTGATGAGATGTCCTGAGAAGAATGCATCACCTCTGAGCATTAATTTTTTAATAATAAATTTATTTTTATAGGTGTTCAATTTACCAACATACAGAATAACACCCAGTGCTCATCCCGTCAAGTGCCCCACTCAGTGCCCGTCACCCATTCACCCCCACCCCCAGCCCTCCTCCCGTTCCACCACCACTAGTTCTTTCCCAGAGTTAGGAGTCTTTATGTTCTGTCTCCCTTTCTGATATTTCCCACACATTTCTTCTCCCCTTATATTCCCTTTCACTATTATTTATAGTCCCCAAATGAATGAGAACATACACTGTTTGTTCTTCTCCGATTGACTTACTTCACTCAGCATAATACCCTCCCAGTTCCATTCACCTTGAAGCAAATGGTGGGTATTTGTCGTTTCTAATGGCTGAGTAATATTCCATTGTATACATAAACCACATCTTCTTTATCCATTCATCTTTCGATGGACACCGAGGCTCCTTCCACAGTTTGGCTATTGTGGACATTGCTGCTATAAACATCGGGGTGCAGGTGTCCCGGCGTTTCATTGCATCTGAATCTTTGGGGTAAATCCCCAACAGTGCAATTGCTGGGTCGTAGGGCAGGTCTATTTTTAACTCTTTCAGAAACCTCCACACAATTTTCCAGAATGGCTGCACCAGTTCACATTCCCACCAACAGTGTAAGAGGGTTGCCTTTTCTCCGCATCCTCTCCAACATTTCTGGTTTCCTGCCTTGTTAATTTTCCCCATTCTCACTGGTGTGAGGTGGTATCTCATTGTGGTTTTGATTTGTATTTCCCTGATGGCAAGTGATGCGGAGCATTTTCTCATGTGCGTGTTGGCCATGTCTATGTCTTCCTCTGTGAGATTTCTCTTCATGTCTTTTGCCCATTTCATGATTGGATTGTTTGTTTCCTTGGTGTTGAGTTTAATAAGTTCTTTATAGATTTTGGAAACTAGCCCTTTATCTGATACGTCATTTGCAAATATCTTCTCCCATTCTGTAGGTTGTCTTTTAGTTTTGTTGACTGTATCCTTTGCTGTGCAAAAGCTTCTTATCTTGATGAAGTCCCAATAGTTCATTTTTGCTTTTGTTTCTTTTGCCTTCCTGGATGTATCTTGCAAGAAGTTACTGTGGCTGAGTTCAAAAAGGGTGTTGCCTGTGTTCTCCTCTAGGATTTTGATGGAATCTTGTCTCACAATTAGATCTCTCATCCATTTTGAGTTTATCTTTGTGTATGGTGAGAGAGAGTGGTCCAGTTTCATTCTTCTGCATGTGGATGTCCAATTTTCCCAGCACCACTTATTGAAGAGACTGTCTTTCTTCCAGTGGATAGTCTTTCCTCCTTTATCGAATATTAGTTGACCATAAAGTTCAGGTTCCACTTCTGGGTTCTCTATTCTGTTCCATTGATCTATGTGTCTGTTTTTGTGCCAGTACCACACTGTCTTGATGACCACAGCTTTGTAGTACAACCTGAAATCTGGCATTGTGATGCCCCCAGCTATGGTTTTCTTTTTTAAAATTCCCCTGGCTATTCGGGGTCTTTTCTGATTCCACACAAATCTTAAAATAATTTGTTCTAACTCTCTGAAGAAAGTCCATGGTATTTTCATAGGGATTGCATTAAACGTGTAAGTTGCTCTGGGTAACATTGACATTTTCACAATATTAATTCTGCCAATCCATGAGCATGGAATATTTTTCCATCTCTTTGTGTCTTCCTCAGTTTCTTTCAGAAGTGTTTTATAGTTTTTAGGGTATAGATCCTTTACCTCTTTCGTTAGGTTTATTCCTAGATATCTTATGCTTTTGGGTGCAATTGTAAATGGGATTGACTCCTTAATTTCTCTTTCTACAGTCTCATTGTTAGTGTATAGAAATGCCATTGATTTCTGGGCATTGATTTTGTATCCTGCCACGCTGCCAAATTGCTGTATGAGTTCTAGCAATCCTGGAGTGGAGGCTTCTGGGTTTTCTATGTAGAGTATCATGTCATCGATGAAGAGGGAGAGTTTGACTTCTTCTTTGCCAATTTGAATGCCTTTAATGTCTTTTTGTGTCTTATTGCTGAGGCTAGGACTTCCAGTACTATGTTGAATAGCAGTGGTGAGAGTGGACATCTCTGTCTTGTTCCTGATCTTAGGGGAAAGGCTCCCAGTGCTTCCCCATTGAGAATGATATTAGGTGTGGGCTTTTTGTAGGTGGCTTTTAAGATATTGAGGAATGTTCCCTCTATCCCTACACTCTGTAGAGTTTTGGTCAGGAATGGATGCTGTATTCTGTCAAATGCTTTCTCTACATCTAATGAGAGGATCATATGGTTCTTGGTTTTTCTCTTGCTGATAAGATGAATTACATTGATTTTTTTACGAGTGTTGAACCAGCCTTGTGTCCGGGGATAAATCCTACTTGATCATGGTGAATAATTTTCTTAATGTATTGTTGGATCCGATTGGCTAGTATCTTGTTGAGAATTTTTGCATCCATGTTCATCAGGGATATTGGTCTGTAATTCTCCTTTTTGGTGGGGTCTTTGTCTGGTTTTGGAATTAAGGTGATGCTGGCCTCATAGAACAAATTTGGAAGTACTCCATCTCTTTCTATCTTTCCAAACACCTTTAGTAGAATAGGTATGGTTTCTTCTTTAGACGTTTGATAGAATTCCCCTGGGAAGCCATCTGGCCCTGGACTTTTGTGTCTTGGGAGGTTTTTGATTACTGCTTCCTCCCTTTCCTGGTTATTGGCCTGGTCAGGTTTTCTATTTCTTCTTGTTCCAGTTTTGGTAGTTTGTGGCTTTCCAGGAATGCGCCCATTTCTTCTAGATTGCCTAATTTATTGGCGTAGAGCTGTTCATAATATGTTTTTAAAATCGTTTGTATTTCCTTGGTGTTGGTAGTGATCTCTCCTTTCTCATTCATAATTTTATTCATTTGAGTCTTCTCTCTCTTCTTTTTAATAAGGCTGGCTAATGGTTTATCCATCTTATTAATTCTTTCAAAGAACCAACTCCTGGTTTTGTTGATCTGTTCCACAGTTCTGGTCTTGATTTCATAGAGTTCTGCTCGAATCTTTATTAACTCTCTTCTTCTGCTGGGTGTAGGATCTATTTGCTGTTTTTTCCCTAGCTCCTTTATGTGTAAGGTGAGCTTTTGTATTTGAGTTCTTTCCAGTTTTTGAATGGATGCTTGTATTGCGATGTATTTCCCCCTTAGGACTGCTTTTGCTGCATCCCAAAGATTTTGAATGGTTGTGTCTTCATTCTCATTAGTTTCCATGAATCTTCTTAATTCTTCCTTAATTTCCTGGTTGACCCTTTCATCTTTTAGCAGGATGGTCCTTAACCTCCACATGTTTGAGGTCCTTCCAAACTTCTTGTTGTGATTGAGCTCTAATTTCAAGGCATTATGGTCTGAGAATATGCAGGGGACTATCCCGATCTTTTGGTATCAGTTCAGACCCGATTTGTGACCCAGTATGTGGTCTATTCTGGAGAAAGTTCCATGTGCACTTGAGAAGAATGTGTATTCAGTTGAGTTTGGATGTAAAGTTCTGTAGATATCTGTGAAATCCATCTGGTCCAGTGTATCATTTAATGCTCTTGTTTCTTTGGAGTTGTTGTGCTTAGAAGACCTATCTAGTATAGAGAGAGCTAGATTGAAGTCACCAAGTATAAGTGTATTATTATCTAAGTATTTCCTCACTTTGGTTATTAATTTATTTAAATATTTGGCAGCTCCCACATTTGGGGCATATATATTGAGAATTGTTAAGTCCTCTTGTTGGATAGATCCTTTGAGTTTGAGATAGTGTCCCTCTTCATCTCTCACTACAGTCTTCGGCGTAAATTTTAGTTTATCTGATATTAAGGATAGCTACCCCTGCTTTCTTTTGAGGACCATTTGAATGGTAAATGGTTCTCTAACCTTTTATTTTCAGGCTGTAGGTGTCCTTCTGTGTAAAATGAGTCTCTTGTAGACAGCAAATAGATGGGTCCTGCTTCTTCATCCAGTCTGAAACCCTGCGCCTTTTGATGGGGTCATTAAGTCCGTTCACGTTCAGAGTTACTATTGACAGATATGAGTTTCGTGTCATCATGATATCTATTCAGTCCTTGTTTTTGTGGATTGTTCCACTGAATTTCTTCTTAAAGGGGAATTTTAAGAGTCCCCCTTAAAATTTCTTGCAGAGCTGGTTTGGAGGTCACATATTCTTTCAGTTCCTGCCTGTCTTGGAAGCTCTTTATCTCTCCTTCCATATTGAATGAGAGCCTTGCTGGATAAAGTATTCTTGGTTGCATGTTCTTCTCATTTAGGACCCTGAATATATCCTGCCAGCCCTTTCTGGCCTGCCAGGTCTCTGTGGAGAGGTCTGCTGTTACCCTAATACTCCTCCCAATAAAAGTCAGGGACTTTTTGTCTCTTGCTGCTTTAAGGATCTTCTCTTTATCTTTGGAATTTGCAAGCTTCACTATTAAATGTCGAGGTGTTGAACGGTTTTTATTGATTTTAGGGGGGGATCTCTCTATTTCCTGGATCTGAATGCCTGTTTCCCTTCCCAGATTAGGAAAGTTTTCAGCTAGGATTTGTTCAAATACATATTCTGGCCCTCTGTCCCTTTCGGCGCCCTCGGGAACCCCAATTAAATGTAGGTTTTTCTTCCTCAGGCTGTCGTTTATTTCCCTTAATCTATCCTCATGGTCTTTTAATTGTCTCTTTTTTCCTCAGTTTCCCTCTTTGCCATCAACTTGTCTTCTATGTCACTCACTCGTTCTTCCACCTCGTTAACCCTCATCATTAGGACTTCTGGTTTGGATTGCATCTCTTTCAATTGATTTTTAATTTCTGCCTGATGAGATCTAAATTCTGCAGTCATGAAGTCTCTTGAGTCCTTTATGCTTTTTTTCTAGAGCCACCAGTAGCTGTATAATAGTGCTTCTGAATTGGCTTTCTGACATTGAATTGTAATCCAGATTTTGTAACTCTATGGGAGAGAGGATTGCTTCTGATTCTTTCTTTTGAGGTGAGGTTTTCCTTCTAGTCATTTTGCCAGCGCAGAGTAGTCAAAAACAAGTTGTATTGGGAAAAGGAGAAAAAGAGAGGAGAGAAAGAAGGAAAGAAAAGAGAAAAAGAAAAAAGAAAAAAGGAAGAAAAAAGAGAAGAAAAAGAGAAAGAAAAAGAAAGACAGGAAAAAAAGGATGGGGGTAGCAAACAGAAATCAAAAAGAAAAAAAAACACGGGGGAGTATCTTCTGATTCTGTATACTTTAAGTCCCTTGAGTTCCTCTGGAACTGGTCCTTCTAGCTGGTCTTCTGGTGGAGGGGCCTGCTGTGCTGATTTTCAGATGTTAGCACTTGGGGGAGCTGCTCTGCCCCTGCCTGGTGCAGGGACCGTGGGGGTTGTTTACCCCGTGAGGCCCCAGGAGGAACAACCCCAGTGGCGGGGGCAGCTCTGGAAACCTGGATTCAGCCCCAGCAGTAACTCCGGGGCTCTCCGTCTGCAGGGCCTGGAGGCTCCGGGGCGGGGCCGCTGATCTGCTCAGCTGTGGGCAGGAGCGTCCTTGCTGTCCTGGGCCCTCTCGGCCTGTGCCTATCCCTGGGGGAGGCCGGATCCTGGGCTGTGTCCCGGGCTCCCTGTGCTCCGGGGCCTGCGCTGTTGGATTCACGCTCCCGCCCTGCAGCCCCCTCGGCGGAGCCACCGCCCGAGCCCCTCTGAGCTGCTCTGGGTCCCGCCGTGCGTGCTGCAGCCCTTAGGGAGCTCGGCGCACTCTCCCGGGGCGCAGGTGCCTGTTAGTGTCCCAGGGAGCCCGAGGGCATCCCCGCCCTCCTGGGTCCTGCTCTAACTCCCTGCGGGCCCCTTTCCGCCCGGGAAGGTTGGTGCAGCTCCTGCTCCTCCGGGACGGGGCTCTCCTGTCCTGGGGACACTCGCCCCAGCCTCAGCCCGGCTCCTCGCGGGGCCCCTCCCCCTTGGAGGCCTTTTGTTTCTTTATTTCTTTTTCCCCGTCTTCCTACCTTGATAGAAGCGCGAACTCTTCTCACTGTAGCATTCCAGCTGTTCTCTCTTTAAATCTCAGGCCGAATTCGTAGATTTTCAGGATGATTTGAGGGTTATCTAGGTAATTTGGTGGGGACAGGTGATTTGGGGACCCTACTCTTCCGCCATCTTGCCCCGCCTCCACCTCTGAGCATTCTTGCCAAAACCTATGACCCCAATCTAATCATTAGAAGCCATCAGACAAACCCAAACTGAGGCACATTTGCAAAATGCCTGACCAGAATTGACCCCAAAGGGTCACAAGGAAACATTTTAGGGTTATGGGAATGTTAACTATATATCTTGAGAGGAAAGGTGTATGTATCCATTTCTCAAGACTCATCTATTAAAACTAGTGAATGCTCTTCCATCTAAATTATGTTTCAACACAGCTGGTTTTTAAATATATTTAAACCTGATATCCGTAGGGAGAAAAATCCCCTTCCACTCTTCACAAGTTTACTGTTCTTCTGCCTCTTTCCAGAAAGTCTCCCACTTAGCAACTCTTTGTGATTTTGGGCTCTGCATCATGCTTAACTTGCAACCCTCCCCTCCTGCCCCTTCCACTTGGCTGTAGTGGCCCCGGGCAGGCCTTAGAATCCCCCTCTTTGTGAGAATTTCCCTCCCAGATCCCAGCTATGTATCCAAGGTGAAAAGGTTTCCAGCTCAGCTTCTTGTTATGAAAGGCTCCTCCTCTGAAAAGACTTTCTTCACCGCCCTCTCTGCCACAGCTACCGCTTATTAAATCACCCTGGCTTAATTTCATCATCCAAACTGATAGATCCTTTGTGTTATTTACTTGCTTACCAACTGTCTTTCCCACTAAAATGACAACTCCAGGAGTGCAGGGACAGTGCCTGATACATAGTAGCCATTCAAGAAATGTTTATTGAATGGGGGCACCTGGGTGGCTCAGTGGTTGAGCATCTGCCTTTGGCTCAGGTCATGATTCCAGGGTCCTGAGATAGAGCCCTGCATCAGGCTCCCTGCAGGGAGCCTGGTTGTCCGTCTGCCTCTCTGTCTCTGCCTCTCTCCATATGTCTTTCATGAATAACTAAAATCTTTTTTAATTTCTTCATTATTTTTTTGCTCAGAGAGTAGAAGTCTATCACATTTTATTTTTTTAATTTCTTTATTGGAGTTCAATTTGCCAACATATAGCACCCAGTGTTCATCCCGTCAAGTGCCCCCCTCAGTGCCCATCACCCAGTCACCCCAACCCCCTGCCCACCTTCCTTTCCACTACCCCTTGTTCGTTTCCCAGTTAGGAGTCTCTCATGTTCTGTCTCCCTCTCTGATATTTTCTACTCATTTTCTCTCCTTTCCCCTCTATTCCCTTTCACTATTTTTTATATTCCCCAAATGAATGAGACCATATAATGTTTGTCCTCCGATTGACTTATTTCACTCAGGTCTATGTATACAATGGGATATTACTCAGCCATTAGAAACAACAAATACCCACCATTTGCTTCAACGTGGATGGAAATAGAGGGTATTATGCTGAGTAAAATCTTTTTTTTTAAAGAAATGTTTATTGAATGAATAGTGATCCACCTACTTCAGTGTTCCCTGGTGGTACAAAATGACATTAAATGGGGAATGAGAAATTTTGTAATTAACCACAGCCATTTAATATCACTTAATCATCTTAATATAGCCAAGTGTCAGTTTCCTCTCCTCAAAAAATCAGGATGTTAATCAATACCTTTCATATTGACTTCTTTAGAGGTGTTGTGCAGATCGAAGACAGAGGCAAGGTGAAAATGTTTGAAAATATGACTAAATGCACCCACTAAATATTCGATGAAGAATAATAATTAAAATAATAATAACTTTTACTTAGCTTTTACTGTGGGTCAGGCATTCTTTTGAGTGCTTTCCGCTCTTAATATCATTTGATCCTCCCACCAACCCTCTGAGGTAGGTACTTTGATTAGCCCATTTTGAAGATGAGGCAACTGAGACCCAGAGAGGCTGAATAACTTGCTCAAGTTCACACAGTTAGGAAGTAGTAGAGTTGGGATTCAAACAGATAGTCCTGGCTCTGAAGCTCCCATTTTGTACTGCTTCAAAGAATACCTGGACCTTGCCCATCATGTCCTATGTCAAGATAAGTCATGGCATAGTGCAGGTAATACTGACCGAATGGAATAGGCATGTCTTGGAGGCAACAGGAACTTCTGGAGTAGTGTGAATGGTTGCCTGTAAGGAGGCTGGTGGATAGGCACTGGTCTCCAAAGGGTATTATAGGCATAGGCCATGGACCAGAAGAAGGCCAAAAAATATTCCAAGGCATCAGGTAGCTGGAATGGCTCCTGGGACTCATGGAGCAGGCAATATTCCCAAGTGTAAGCAGAGGTAATGCTTAAAATGCATCTTTGTGGGACAAAATGATAATTTGCATTTGCTCCCAGTGCCCAGGGCCTCTACCATTGGTGGGTGGGGCTAGCCAACCAGAGCAAAAGATCAATGTCAGATAAGCTAGCACACGTGTGCCCTGGCAGGGACCAAGGGCAGTCCCTGATGGTGTCCGATGGGCACTCCCCAGAGCCAAACTATGTAGGCACGGGGCGGGGAGGAGAGGCTAAGGACCACTTGGGGTGCTCAGGGCATTTGCCAACCAGTATCAAAGCATTTTGAAATTTTAACAGCTAGTAGGGCTATACCAGTGCCTAAAGCCTGAAAAGAAGCCCTAGGGTGGAAATCCTCTACTTTCTCCTACCTTCCTCATGCCTCAGGGCCTGGCTAAAAATTGAATTCGAAGTAACATCCAAGATGAATCCAGCTGAAGAAAGGGTGGGAGGGAGAAAAGCCACAAGTTTCTCTTTCTGGCTCATATAGCTCTATCCTTGCTTTGATCCCACAGTATAACAATACCCTGTTTCTGTATCTGCCTTTCTTCCAGACTGTAAGTAGATGGTTAGAAAGAGCCTTCCATCTATTGGGCAGCCAGCTAATCAATGTTTGTTGAGTAATAGCCAACATGTACTGTGTGCTAACTTTGTGCCAGGCCTCCCACCTGATGCTTGCTGCACCCCTATTGGTAATCCAATTTGCAACTGAAAAAAAATGAAAGCAGAGAGGATCAGAAATTTGCTTGTCCATACCTGGGATTCAACACTAGCAGCTGGATTCTGGAGTCTGTACTCTGAAATACTGTGCTTGATGTAAGTGGCTGGTGGGTGGACATACATGTGCAGAAGTTCAGAGATGAATAAAGGGTAACTTGTTTAGGAACTTGAGAGAGTAGCTGGAGTGTAGACTGTATGGAACAGAAGTCATGGGTGACAAAGCTAGAAAATCCAGCTGGCATGGGATTGTGAAGGGCCTTACGTATCATGTTGGAAACTTTGGACTCACTCCTAAGGCCAGTGAAAAACCATTTCCAAGATTTGAGCCTGGCAGTTTCAGTGAGATGTATGTTCTGGAATGTTCTCTCAGTCTGTTGTGGGAGGATGGATTGGAGGGAACATTGTGCTACTCAGCTGTTATTTCCTTCCTTTGTTTCTTTTTTCCCCTTCATTTCCCATTTTTAAAATGCCAGCCTCACTAGATTTTACTGGAGGTTGAAAAGATTTATCTACATCGGGGCCAACATATCTCTGGGAGACAGAAGGAGGAGGTTATGGGTGCCCCCTATGACTGGCTGGAAAACCACAGGTGTGGTGGAGCCAATTGGTGACGGGGAGAATGCTAGGTTTCCACTTCCTTGCCTAAGGCTGCACTTTGTCCAACAGCCTGTACTGACACCTTCGCTCGCATCAGATGCTAGGAGCAGTTGACCTCAGACTCCATGCTCCCTCCACCCCCAAATGACAAATGGGTGACCCTGAAGTGGTCTCACACAACACTTCCCCAGAAACTATAAATCCTGTCCCAGAACTCAGCAAGAGAAAGAAGGAAAGGCAAAGACCCTGATCTGCTGATCTTCCTCTCAGATGTTTGAAAGCATGTCTCCCAGACACCTTGCTTTTGGAAAAGAAGTTTCTCCTGTCTGAGATTTTGGGTTCCTTTGTCAGTCAGCCCTATGGCACAGACTGTCTGCTGAAGGGAGGAGGAGGCTGGCCAGGAAAATCTCCTCCAGCACTACATGGTCTACTTCTGAACCAATATGGCAACTTGGCTTTCCTCATGCTGATGCAATCTCTAGACCAGGCACACCTAAACTGACTTGTCTTGCCTTATATCTCTATTTTCCTTCAAGTATATTCTTGGGGTTTCCAGCCTACCCCTCTTCCCTAGCCCTCCCTTTTCAGTCTCTCATGGAATCCTCTTTCTCTGCCCATCTGATAAACGTTGGAGGACCCCAGAATCTATCTTCAGCTCACTCTTCTTCTTGCCACCCCAACCCCTAGCTGTACCTGCTTTGCAAAGGGTTGGAGGAAGGCCCAGCTGCAACCTTGCCAGAAAAAACTAGTGCCAGGGATTGGGTCCTAAAATAAAAGAAACCAAGAACTGGAGGAAGGGGAGGTGGGTCTGAGATGAAGTTCTCACAGTGATGCTTCTTTGTTGGGGACAAGGGAGGGAGCACATGGAACTTTTAAAATGCAGATTCCCAGGTCCTGTCTGGGAATAGTCTTGCTTCCTTAGTTTGGGGATGAAATACAGGCATGTGTATTTTGGAAAATCTTCTCTAAGTGACAGTCTATTATTAACCCTTTATGGTTTTTTTAAAGATTTTATTTATGAGAGAGAGAGAGAGAGAGAAGCAGAGACATAGCCAGAGGGAGAAGCAGGCTCCATGCAGGGAACCTGACGAGGGACTCGATCCTGGGTCTCCAGGATCAGGCCCTGGGCTGAAGCCACCGCTAAACTGCTGAGCCACATGGGCTGCCCAACCCTTTATGTTTTGAAAAAATTAACACCTACAGAAAGTTGTAAGATTAGTACAATGAGTACCCATATACTCTTCATCCGGTTTCACCAGTTATTAATATTTTACCGTCTCGCTTTACCTACCTAAGCACACAATTGACTAAAATCATGTATATAGCTTTATTATATTAAATAATAAATATCATTTTGCTAAACTATTTGAAAGTTAGTTGCAGACATCATGATATTCAACCCTAAATACTTCAGTGTGTATCCCCTAGGACAAAGTATGTCCTTCCACATACAATTAATATTCAATTTTCCTTAAATATCCCAATAATGGCCTCTATAGACATTCCCTTCAATCCCATCCAAAATTCATACATTGCGTTTATTTATTCTCTAGTCTCCTATAATCTAGAACAGTTTGGCAGCCATTTTGCTGGTCTCTCATGCCACTGACTTTTTTATTTTTTTAAGTTCAGGCCAGTAGTTTTGGAGATCATCTGAAAGATTTTGATCCACAGCTTAGGTTTAAGAACAGCTTTGAGGGTGCTTTACTTTGGAGAGTTCATAACCAGTCAATGAACTGAAGGGCAGGCCTAAGGCCAAACTGGAAAGTTAGGAACGGTACAAAAACTGGAAGGAGATCAAGAGTGAAGGAAGGGTGGTGGCTGGGCAGGTTGGATGGCTCAAAAATCCAAGACCATAGCAGCTATTCTTCCTCTGGTTACAAATGCTGAATTCCTTCTGTCTTCTCCTCTGTCTCCTGTGCCCCAGGCCCTCATATGGAACCGCCTCTTAGACACAGACATTTATTGAGTATATGCTATGTGTCAGGCACTGTTCTAAGTACATGACACCATTTAACCATCTCAATGAACTTTCTGTGATTGTCCCCTGTTTAATGGGCTAGGAAACTGAAGCTGGGTGTCAGAATTTGAACCGAGGTAGTTCTGGCTCCACTTTTTAAAACAATTATATTTTTTAAATTATTAGTCAATCAAATTTACTTTTTTTTTCTTTTGGTTTACAGTTCTATGAATTTGGGCCCATGTAGAGAGAAATTCAGGTAATCACCACCACAATGGGTATAGGTACAGAACAGGTCCATCACCTCCCAAAAACTCCCCTCTTACTATCCCCTTTAGAGTCCCTCTGGTCCCCTCCCCTACTCCCAGAGAATGCTATTTTCATTTTGTTCCTTTTGCAGGCTGTGTTTCAAATGTCAGCTAGGATTTTTTACATTTTGCACCATCAAGCAGGGCTTTCCTAGTATTTGCCAACCGATGGTCTGTCAGTTGGGTCCCGCGGGAGGGGGGGCCATCCACTCAGTTCCAAATCTTCGTTATGCTAATTAGATTCAGTTCGCAGAGGATCTCTGGGTGGCGCAGCGGTTTGGCGCCTGCCTTTGGCCCAGGGCGCGATCCTGGGGACACGGGATCGAGTCCCACATTGGGCTCCCTGCATGGAGCCTGCTTCTCCCTCTGCCTGTGTCTCTGCCTCTCTCTCTGTGACTATCATGAATAAAAAAAAAAAAAAATAGATTCAGTTCGCAGCACGCAGATGGCAAGGCTAAGTAAACTGTAGAGCCCTAAACAGTTTACCGGGCGGGCGGCTTTCCCGTGCTTCTCACTCTCCCTTATTTTTCCAGTATGTTCTGGTTCTCTGGGCTCGGATGGGTCTGGGACTGCACTGAGGCCAAATGGGAGGGGACAAAGAGAGGAGGAGGCAGGGGCAAAAAGAAAGCAATGGGTTTGGGCCCCTCCTTAGAGTTGCCAGTCTTTTGGACAGAGAGGAAAGTTCTCCTTCAGGTTTTGACCCCTACCACTTTTCATTCCCTGCTGTTCTTCGCTGCTGCTGCAACCCCCATTGTGGGCTTACCTAATGCCTGGGGTGCCCAGGGACAGAAAAAAGAGAGAGGAAAAGCAGGCAGGTATTTCCTCACAACAGCGTTGAACCCTAGAGAGAGGAACCTGTTTGCCGGTGAAGAAAAATTACGTCTTGGATGAAAGAGAAAATGAATAGGATTTTCCCAGATTGAAAAGAGATTCCCCTGGCTTGGCTTCTGGGCAGTGTGCAGGGAAGGCCCCAAAGAGAAGTAGTGAGGTGGGGAATCTAGGAAGTTGAAACCCTAAGCAAAGGGTTTTCACAAAAGCATCAGAGTGCTGCCAGACCTGATGGGCCTTGCATAGGGGCCAACGGCTATCACAGCATTAACCAGAGTGAGCCAGGCTTGATGACCACTAGTCTATACCCCAAACCCTGGTGCATATAAAATACCAGAATTGTGCACAACTCTGAGTGAGAAATCCCCAAATAGCTAAGATTGAGTTTCTTTCCAGCCTTATGGGGATTGGGAACTCAAAATGGAATTAACTCTGATCTATAAAGAGATGTGACATTTCTTATCCATCTGAGTTGTGGACTGAGGCTTATACCTCCTACACTGGTTTGGTATTCTTCAGAGCTCCTGCTACACACATAACATCTTTGTGAACATTTAAAAAAAAATGGTACTGCCTCTGGGCTAATCAGTTAGGGAAAAGCTCACTTTCCTCTGAGCTGTCAGTGTTGGGCCAGAGTGCTTGGCTTTATAAATGGAATGTGGGCTAGATTTCAGCCCCCATTCATACTCCCTATACCATATTCAACCTGCACTGCTATGCTTAGCAATCTTTTTTTTTTAAAAAAGATTCTATTTATTTATTCATGAGACACACACACACAGAGAGAGAGAGAGAGAGAGGGAGAGAGAGAGAGAGAGAGGCAGAGAGAGAAGCAGGCTCCATGCAGGGAACCCGACGCAGGACTCGATCCTGGGACTCCAGGATCACACCCTGGGCTGAAGGCAGGCGCTAAACTGCTGAACCACCCAAGGATCAACTATGCTTAGCAATCCTAAGTGGCCTCTATCCCAATCTACCTTTCCCATCACTACCAGAGGTCTTACTTTGAAACACACACCAGACCTTGGCATTGCCTGCTTAAAGCCCTTCAATGGCTCCCTAATGCCTAGATCTGCTCTGACAAATACAGTAGCCACTAGTCACTCGTGGCTCTTGAGCATCCAGGATGTGACTAGTTCGAATTGACAGTGCTCTCTGTGTAAGATACATATCATATTTCAATGCTTGTATTCAAAAAAGAATGTAAAATATGTCATTAATACTTGTTCATACTGATCACCTGTCGAAATGATATCTTTGTTATATTGGGTTAAATAAAATCTTAGAGTTTATTTGATCTGTTTCTTCTTTTTTTAATGTGGCTACTACAGCATTTAAAATTGCATCTGTGGCTCACATTATAAATTTTTTAAAGATTTTATTTCAGAGAGAGAGCATGCAGGCGCATGAGCAGGGGCAGGGGCAGAGAGAGAAGCAGAATTTCTGTTGAGCAGGGAGCTCCAGGTGGGGCTCCATCCCAGGACCCTGGGATCCTGACCTGAGCCAAAGGCAGCTGCTTAACCGACTGAATCATCCAGGCGCTCCTCACATTATATTTTTAATATAACAGTGCTAGTCTAGGTAAAGGGCAAACTCCTGATTTTCACATGAAAGCAAATTCTATTCTTGTTTCTGCTTCTTCTATAGTCTTATCTACTCTCCACTCTTCCTCCTTTCTCCCCACCATCCCCAGCACATTCAAAAACACACTCATTCACCTGGCACTGCAGCCATTCAACATCCCCTCACATTCTCTTTTAACTTTTTGCAGGTCCACAACCTTTTTTCCTGTCATCAAATGCACTTCCCTCCCTTGAGTCTCAGGTTCCTCATGTGTAAAATGAAGAAAGATCACTAGGTAATCTAGCATTCCTTCTAGGCCAGTGGTTCTGTAATTTGGTCTCAAGCATACAGTGGCAGAATAACCCAACAGTCATTTACATTTGCATTCAGTGTGAGAAAATAATATGTATCACGCACTGGTGGCCTTCCTGCATGCCCGGCTCTGCTTCAATCTTTCCATGCCACTTAATCTCATCAGCAGTCCTGTGAGATGAGTACTATGCTATCACCACCCCTAGTGTACAGATGAGGAAAACCTAGGTACAGAGAGGTTAAGTGATTTGCCAAGGTTGCTAGAGACTTCAGAGCTCATGCTCTTAGCATCTATACGGTGTTTGAGAAGCTGGGAATTGATAGTACTTGCAACTGAAGGAATCCAAACAATGAAATAATGACTCAGGGAAAGATGGCAAGCTGCCCAGACCTCTTATCCGGTTCTTGCTCTTTCGACATTCAATTGCCTTGTCTCCCCTGACACTGGCAGACAGCAGTCTCTCTCTGTTACTATCTGACCTTTCTTCCAGGTTTATATTCCCATAAAAGCTCAATTATGAAGCATGAGCCCCCAACTCAGGACCACTGCCTGGGGGCACTCTTGGATGCTTCCCCTTCCCCCTTGCTTGGCTGTCCCAGGAGTCCAGAGGCTCCTGCCACCAGGAGCACCTCAGTATTCCTCAGGACCCTTTCTTCGGGTTGGAGGATTTCTTGATTCTCCTGGAATTAGGTTGTCTGACCAGCAAGAAATACATTTGTCTAATAATCCCCCAAGTCACAGGTAAACTTGGAGGAAATAGGCAAATAAAAGGACAGAAGCATATCTGTGTTAAATTTGGTCTCTCCTCAGTACTCATGCGCACCCTTCTCTCACACGCTCATACTTTTTTTTAAAAAAAGATTTTATTTATTTATCAATGAGAGACACAGAGAGAAAGACAGAGACATAGGCAGAGGGGAAAGCAGGCTCCCTGCAGGGAGCCCGATGTGGGACTCAATCCCAGGACCCCAGGATCACAACCTGAGACAAAGGCAGACGCTTGATTGCTGAGCCACCCAGGTGCCCCACACACTCATACTTTAAAAAAAATTATTCCTGAGGCAACATAACAACAACATTAAAGAGGAGGTGTGGGAAAGATCATCTAAGGTGATTTAATAGAAAGGTTGTGGAATCCAACAGAGTTGGGTTCCACTCAACTTTGCCTTGTGACCTCAAGCAAGATAGCTTCTCTGCCTGAGCCTTCTGATAAACTGTTAAGCCCCCTCTATCCCTTTAATTCCCCATCATGTCTCTAACCCTTTAGCATCCCTGTCTTGAATTCTTCCACAAATCCAGGCATTCTGCTTGTTTTTCTCCCTTTTAGGAGTTGTCTTTGCCTTGGGGTTCAGCTTCCCCAAGACTGTGAGGTGTGGGATCCAGGCCTGCAGGTCCCCCATCTTGGCTGCCCCTCCCCCAAAAAACAAAGGGCTGTGGCTTGGCACCTGGAAATTTTTATTAATCTGGTCCTTTTTGAGATTTTCATTCAAAGGTTTCGCTGTCAGCCCCTCTGGGGAAACAGAGGGGGATTAATAAAAGGCATTGACACTGGAATATTGACCAAATTCCCAGGATCTTAGAAAGTCCTCTGAGTCCCTGTCCCTGTGGTTTTGTCCCTGGGCCTCTTGCTGGATGCTCCTTTGAAGCCCTGGAAGCCTTCTGTTCAGTTTTGTGTTGGAATGGAGCTCATTATTTCTCTCATTTGTCACCGACAAGCTGTATAATTTTGAGCAAGTCACTTACCTCGAGTCTCAGGGGGCATCGTATCTGCTACTGCCTATTTCTCTTCATGCTTTCTTCTGCTTTCGAATCTCTCTCTTTTCCTTTGCTTCCCTCAACTGGAGCACTCTCCCCAACTCCCACCCAAGTCTTGGCACCGCTGGCAACTTGGTCTTTAGGAGTCAGCTTAAGCAGCCCATCCTCTGTGCAACCGAGTCTAAAGTAAACCCTCTGCCCTGTTCCTTTCTTTTGGTAGTCCTTCTTCCTAGGAGTTATCACAATTTGAAGTTACCTATTCACTTGTTTGCTTATGTGTTATCTGTCTCAGCCCTAGGCTGGGGCCTTAAGAGCTGGCACTTTATGTCCTTCTCCCCCTCTTGGCGCCTATGTGGAGATGGAAGTCATTGACACAAAGCTGCTGTGGCCCAACCCCGGTCAGTGGGAGCACATTTATTTTGTATTATATGTGCTCTCTCTGGTTCCCACGAACAATCCCATTACACCAAAGGTTTTATTTTTAAAAAAATGAGACTTGGAGGATAATCTGCTAAAGATGTGGAGAGACTTTGGGGAAGGGTCATACTTTTCTATCTCTTCCTTACTGCTTCTCTCCCATGCCCTGTCCTATGTTCTCCCCACACCCTAAATGCTTCTTTCTCTATTGTCAAAATCATCCCTCCTCTCACTTTTGCCCCATTTTATGCTCTCAGGAGCCTTTTCTTCCCTCTTTCTCTCCAGATAATTATGTATGAAAGAACATTACAGAGAAAGTCAAACAAAGCCTCCTTTGTCATTTCTCCCTGTCCCATATTCCCTACCCCCACCAGAGGCAAATGGTATTATAAATTCGGTGTGTAAAGTTTTGATCCAAGATCAGCTTCCTGAGGACAATGACTCCACTCTTTCATCCTCCAGATCCTCTGCCCCAAGCACAGGGCTCAGCATGTCTGTGATATATGAAGGGAGGAATAGACTTTCTGTTTTGTCTTGAATACTAATTTTTGCTTCACTTCCCACAGGGAGGCTGTCCTGTGAGGGGTACAAGGGCAGTGCCTGCCCTGGAGGTACTTGTGCTGTGAAAGAGGAGAGAAAGAAATGCGTAAGACAGCATGTTCTCTCAGCCCCATGAAGGAACCAGGTAGCACGGTCTAGGAATTCAGAGGAGACACAGCAGCAGGCCCAGGAGGCCTCAGAGCTGTGGTAGAATCTAACTTGGGTGTTAAAGAAATAAAGGTTTTAATTAATCAGAGAGTGAGTGGGGAGAGCATTGGAAGGAGAAATCAACCCAAGTGAATATGAAGAGGAAGGAATGCAAATGCAGCCTAGGGCACACCAGTGTCTAATAGGTTGCTTCCTGACATACCATCATCTATAATTAACTGCCAGCCTCCATCTGGGGGTCCCCTAAGGCAGCCTGTTATACTAAAGTAGCTTCTCTAGTCGCCTTTTTGGGGATTGTGAAGGCTCATGATAGTTTCATAAATAGCCTTAAATTGTATTATGGATCAATTATATTAACCAAATGGATGTGCATGGAGTATATGATGGCCTACTGCATAGGTAGGGCCTATCCAGAAGTTTTTGTGGCAGTATTACTTTATATTTTATTTAACAAAGACTTAAATAACATTTAGTAGTGCTAGGCATGGTTTTAAGGACTTTAAAATACTAACTCATTAACAAATATCAACCTCATTAACAAATGACCTATGAGGTAAGTGCTTTTATTATCATCCTCATTTTAGAGCTGAGTAAACTGAGGCACAGAGGGGTTAAGTCATTCACTCATGGTCATACAGTAAATAAGCACCAGAACTGGGATTCAGTCAACTCTTAACCATTATGTTCTAGTGCCTCTCTCTATAAAGGTCCTGGATAGATGGTTGAATCAAGATCCTTTAGATCCTGTTAAAGGAATCTTGAAACTATTCCTCTTTTTTTTTTAGGTTTCATTTTTTTTTAATTAATCTCTATACCCCCTGTGGGTCTTGGACTCATGACCCTGAGATGAAGAGTTGCATCCTCCTCTGATTGAGCCAGCCAGGCACCCCTCCACTTTTTATTTTTAGTAAACTCTTTATTTTGGAATAATTTTAGATTTACATAGAAGTTGCAAAGATAGTACCAACAACTCATTTATACTCTTCACCCAGTTTCCCTTTATTTTTTAAAAATCAAATTTATTTGGGAACACCAGGGTGGCTCAGTGATTTAGCACCTGCCTTTGGCCCAGGGCGTAATCCTGGAGTCCTGGGATTGAGTCCCACATTGGGGTCCCTGCATGGAGCCTGCTTCTCCTTCTGCCTATGTCTGTGCCTCTCTCTCTCTGTGTCTCTCATGAATAAATAAATAAAATCTTTAAAAAAATTTATTTGAACCAAAAACTAAAACAGTTTGCCCATTTCTCCCATTCCCCAACCCCCACCTCTGGCAACCACCAATCTGTTCTCTATCTATGAACTTGGTTTTATGTATGTATGTATGCATTTATTTTATATATTTCTCATGTAAAAGAGATCACGTGGTATTTGTCTTTCTCTGACTTATTTCACTTAGCATAATGCCCTTGAAGTCCATCCATGTTATTACAAGTGGCAAGATTTCACTCTTTTATATGACTGAGTAATATTCTATTGTATATAATATATTACTATGGAAAACAGCATGGAAGTTCCCACAAAAATGACAATTCAGCCTTAAAAAAAAGAATGAAATCTTGCCATTTGCAATTACATGGATGGAATTAGGGAGTATAATGCTAAGTTAATTAAGGCAGTCAGGGAAAGACAAAGACCGTATGATTTCACTCATACGTGGAATTTAAGGAATAAAACAAATGAGCAGAGAGAGAGAGAGAGAACAAGAAACAGACTCAACTATAGAAAACAAACTGATGGGACAGCCCAGGTGGCACAGCCCAGGACGTGATCCTGGAGACCTGGGATCAATTCCCATGTCAGGCTCCCTGCATGGAGCCTGCTTCTCCCTCTGCCTATCTCTCTCTCTCTCTCTCTCTCTCTGTGTGTGTGTGTGTGTGTGTATGTGTGTGTGTCTGTGTGTGTGTGTGCGTGTGTCTCATGAATAAACAAATAAAATCTTTTTTTAAAAAAAAGAAAACAAACTGATGGTTACCAGAGAGGAGGTGGGTGGGAGGATCTGTGAAATAGATGATGGGGATTAAGGATTACACTTGTCATGATGAGCACTGGGTGATGTGTGGAAGTGTTGAATCAGTATATTGTACACCCAAAACTAATATAACACTGTATGCAAACTAGATAAGAACTATTTTTTTTGAAGTTTTCAAAAAACTAAAATTAGAACTACCATGTGATCCTGTAATTCCACTTCTGGGCATTTATATAAAGAAAATGAAAACCCTAACTCAAAAAGATAAATGCACCCCCATATCCACTGCAGCATTATTTATAATAGCCAAGATATGTAAGCAGCCCAAGTGCCCATCAATGGCTGAATGGATTTAAAAAGTTGTTGTAACCATTGTAATCAATTTTAGAACATTTTACCACCTCAAGAAGAAATCACTTAACTATCATCCCTCTATTCCCTCATCCCCTTATCCAGCCCTAAACAACCAGTTATCTACTGTCTCTATAGATTTCTATATTCTGAACTTTTGTATGAATGGAATCACATAGTATGTGGTTTTCTGTGACTGGCTACCTTCACTTTGCATAATGTTTTCAAGAATCATCCATGTTGTAGTATATGTATCAATACTTTGTTCCTTTTTATAGCTGAATAATATTTCATTTGACGGTTTTACCACCTTGTTTATCCATTTGTCTGTTGACAGACATTTGGGTTGTTTCCACTTTATGCTATTGTGAATAGTGCTGTTATAAATATTTGTGTACAAGTTTCTGTATGAGCACACGCTTTCATTTCTTTTGGGTATATACCCAGGAGTGGAATTGCCGCATCATATAGTAATTCTATGTTTATTCATTTGAGGAATCATCAGACTATTTTCCAAAGTGGCTGCACCATTGTATGTTCCCACCAGTAGTATACGAGGGTTCCTATTTCTCCACATCTTCTATGTCAACACTTATTATCTGAATTTTTGGTTCTAGCCATCCTAGTCTATGTGAAGTAGTATCTCATTGTGAATTTGACTGGTAGCATTTCTTCGACAACTAATGATGTTTAAATACCTTTTCATTTGCTTTTTGGCCATTTGTACATCTCATTTAGAGAACTGTACATTCAAATTCTTTGCCCATGTTTTGATTGGATTATTTCCTTTTTTTATTATTGAGCTGAAAGAGCTATTTTATATCCTAGACACAAGTTCCTTATTCATTTTGTCAGCACTTGACTGAGATCCATATGTGGTAGGAAAGTTCACAAGGTGGACCTTGCAGTCAAGATGATAGTGTAATAAGGCTGGAAATAGCTTTCAACAGAAAGAGCTGGACATGCAGAGAAAAGACTCAGCCTGGTTTCTGTATTTTCAAGGAGTGTGGCAGGGCATGAAAGGGCTCCAAGGGGAGCTGGCTATGCATAGCTAGCTGGCTAGCAATGTTTCTCCAGGTAGTTGTTAAAAATTATTTTACTATATACGAACTTTTATTAAATGGTCCTCTTCATGAGGAAAATCTCACTTTGTACTTGGTAATTTCAGTTCCTCATCTTGGAACAATCGATCCACTATTGAAGAAAAAAATTATTCATGACACTTATTAAAGACAGTAAGGCAGACTTTCTGCAGGGGAACTACTATAATGGAGTTTTATAGTAGAGGAGAAAGATTGGGCTCAACTTGGAATACAACAAAGAAAAGTGGGAATTTGTACCCCAAAGGCGGGGTTGGTGGACTGGTGGTAGAGATGGAAACATCAGGGGTGAGGAGGGGATTCTGGCTACACTGACCTAACAGGATTCTTTTTTTTTTTTTAAGATTTATTTATTTATTTATCGTGAGAGACACAGAGAGAGAGAGAGAGGCACAGACACAGGCAGAGGGAGAAGCAGGCTCCATGCAAGGAGCCTGATGTGGGACTCCATCCCAGGTCCCCGGGATCACGCCCTGGACTGAAGGCGGCACTAAACCACTGAGCCACCAGGGCTGCTCAACAAGATTCTTTTCAAAAAAAAATTAATTGAAGTACAGTTGACATACAATATTATATTCATTTCAGATGTATAACAGTGATTTGACACTTCAATACATTACAAAATGCTTGTTATCATAATATATTTCCCATTCTGTACTGTTCATTCCTGTGACTTATTTATTTTATAACTAGAAGCAGGGTTCTTGCTGCAGGAGGCCAGGATGATCAGACATCAACTGAGGGATGGTGGAGGATGAAGAACACAATCAGATATGAAGGGTGATCAGATGGCAAGAATTGGGGGAGTCCGGCTAAATAAATTTAGCAAATTTTTGCCAGCATTAGACAATGCAGAGAAAAACATAGAAGCTCAAAAGTCAGAGCCGAGTTGAGAAGGTAGAAGACCAAGACTAAAGTTTGGGCAAGAAAAGACTCTGTCATAGGAGAAAGAGAGGGGGAAAAAGGAAAAAAAAGAAAACACTGTCACCGGTCCTCCTCCCCCACCCCCTACATTTTTTCTACCTTTGTGTGGAGAGTAGTCCAAAGGAGAGGATAAACATTCCTTGGGGCCACTGGACCCTATGTGGGTTGCTAGGCAATATACCAATCCTGGCTAGGGTGCCTCTGCTTCCTCGTATTATGGCTGGCTGCCCAAAGTATTATGGGCAGGGGCGGGGTGTGCCTGGGTCCTCTGTCAGTTAAGTATCCAACTCTTGATTTCGGCTCAGGTCATGACCTCAGGGTCATGGGATTGAGCCCCACATTTGGCTACATGCTGCTTAAAATTCTCTCTCTCTCTCTGTCTTTCTCCCCTATCCCCCTGCCAAAAAAGCAAGGTATTATGGGTCCCACATCTGCCTGCAGGCTGGACACTGTCAGGGGTCAGGAAGAGGCAGCTTTGAGGCCTGGTGGAGGAGGGAGGACAAAGTTATCCCATTCCATAGCGTTCACCACAGTGACCAAAGTCATTTCGGTGCTTGAATGTTGCCTTTGCCACCTGCCCGTCTATTTCACAATGTCCATTTTCTGGATGAGGGGAGCTGGGAGCCCTGGAGTGTAGACCACTTGTGCCCCTCAGGAGGGTCTGGCACAGGAAGAGGTTGATCTTTGCATTCTTGGGGCTCATTAGCCCCAGACATAACCTTATTCCTTCTGTACGTTCCTTCCAAAGAACCTGGATTTCAGAGGTTCCCCCCACCCCATCATGGCCCAAATGTGAATTTGGGCAGGGGCAGGGCTCAGACCTTGGCTTATCTGTGGCTTAGTGAGGGGGGAGGAGTAGGAATGAGGCTAAGTTTGTTTGTCTTGACCAGAAAGGACCAGCAGGCAAAGTAGGGCCCCTGGGTAGCCTGTGTACTTCCAACTCCTGAGGTGGGAACATTGTGTGCTGCCACATCCTGGGGGTTAATTATGCAGACATGGGTGAAAGCAAGAGGTACATTCAGCACAGGATCCTCCCAGAGAACAAACAGTGCAGCCAGACAACCTGTGTTCACATAATGACTCCATCACCTACTAGTGTGACTCTAAGAAAATTACTTTATCTCTCTGCATGTCAAGTTCCATGTTTCAGGTTCCTCATAAATGAGGGGATAGGAGTTCCTAACTCAGGTTGTTGTAAGGGTTAAAATGTGTTGATATAAGTAAAGTGATGTTTATTGTTGTTTTCATCATAGATGAAAAGGAGGGCAAACACCTTGGTTTTCAAGAGCCTGGGCCTGGCAACTGTTGATTTCCATAGAGCCAACAGACACTGAGCATCTGGTGTGTGGATGCTTTACTTCCACTCGCAGTTAATCTTGCTGACAACCCAGAGAAGAGTGTATTATCAGACCCATTTTGCAGATATATTTCTTAGGGAGGCAGGGAAAAGGGATGAGTTTGCATGGGGTGTGAGTGGAGAGTGAGTGAAAAGCTCAGTCTCCTGATTTCCCAGCCAGTGCCCCTCACCACTTCATAGTCTGTAACACAGAGCTGAGGGAAGCATAATTCCTGAGCATCAAAATATCAGAAGTATTCTATTTGCCCCCTTCTATGGAGTCAAAGTATTACAGTTTGGAGGAACGAACTGCCAGCAGGGAAGTACTATCTGCTTGGGCCCAGAGCTATGTTTTGACTCTTGGTTCCAAGGAGTTGTGGGTTTCCTCTGAAGTTGGAATTTATTTCCCTCCTGTAGGAAGAATCCAAGAAACTAACATACTCTTTTATTAGCTAACCTGAGTGGTCTCTGAAGAAAACTAGGTCCTGGGATCCCTGGGTGGCGCAGCGGTTTGGCGCCTGCCTTTGGCCCAGGGCGCGATCCTGGAGACCCGGGATCGAGTCCCACATCGGGCTCCCGGTGCATGGAGCCTGCTTCTCCCTCCGCCTGTGTCTCTGCCTCTCTCTCTCTCTGTATGACTATCATAAATAAATAAAAATTAAAAAAAAAAAAGAAAACTAGGTCCTCATTAATCACCAACTCCAACTACCTTATCTTTCCCATCCCTTACATGCAAACGCACACAAACTATTGGCCCCTTCCCCAATGAGAATTTCGATTTTTTTTGGAGTAAAAAACTCTCGCACCCCACTCCAGACTTATTGAATAAATGTCTAGTGATTCTCAAAGCAGAAAAAATACTATTCCAGAAGAAAGAGGTTAAGAGTGAGGGAGAGTAGTGACCTTGTTACTTCCTCCCCATGTTTTTCTACATTTCTGAGCCCTTGCTACTACTCTCAGAAGAAAGGATCTGCCTTTGGCTAATATATAGGAATGGAATCCATAGAAGTTCAGAGGTTAGCTGAGATGAAGAGTAGCAGAACCCAAGGCTATGAGTATTGATTCTCAGCTCCTGGTTTTTCCTCTCATAACTAGGACTCTTCCTAGAGAGGGGTATAAAGTTGCCTCCTGAGATTATCAGCCAGACAAATTTCAACACACGCTTCACTCTTCACCTGTCACACTCTAGATCCAAATTAAGACTTCTAGAGGGTGCCTGGGTGGCTCAGTTGGTTGTCTGTCGACCTTCAGCTCAGGTCATGATCTCAGGGTCCCGGGATGGAACCCTGTGTTGGGCTTCCTGCTCAGCAGAGTCTGCTTATCCCTTTCCCTCTGCCTACCTCCTCCCACCCCCCACCGCTACTGCTCTCTCTCAAATAAATAAATAAATAAATAAATAAATAAATAAATAAATAAATAAGTAAATTTTTAAAAAGACTGGACTATAAGGACTAAAAAAATTATTTTGGTAAACCAGCCATTTGTCAGTCAGGTCTTTGCCATTTTTAAATTCATATACAAGCTATCCACGTCTTGACATGCCAATCATTTTTAAATAGTCTGAAGCAAAGTAGATGTCATAAGTTAAACCTCTCTTGGGCAGCCCTGGTGGCTCAGCAGTTTAGCACTGCCTTTAGCCCAGGGTGTGAACCTGGAGACCCAGGATCAAGTCCCACATGGTTTCCCTGCATGGAGCCTGCTTCTCTCTCTGCCTGTGTCTCATGAATAAATAAATAACATCTTTTAAAAAAATAATAAACCTCTCTTTCTCAGGAAAAATGGTTCTAAAGCACAAGGTAGTATGAACTTGTGAAATCAAAGTTGAATTCCAAATAAGTTACAGTTTTGTTTAAGGAATGGAGAAGGTAAAAGAGATTAAGAGGTACAAACTTCTAGTTATAAAATAAATAAGTCATGGAGATTAAAAGTACAGCATAGGGAATATAGTCAATAATATCATATTAATGTTGTATGGTGACAGATGTTGCCTATACTTATCTTAGCAAGCACCGAATAGTGAATAGAATTTTAGATTCAAAAAAATAAAGAATTGTAGATTCACCATACTGTACACCTGAAACTAATATAACATTGTATGTTAATTATACTTCAGTTAAAAAAAAGAAATGGAGAAAGTCCTATTTAATGTAGCCATGCTTTCCTGCGAACATTTTTAAGTGCTGAAGTAGTCCTCCTTCAAAAACTGAGGCATTTTGGAGGCATCTGGGTGGCTCAGTGGTTGAGCATCTGCCTTTGGCTGAGGTTGTGATCCCGGAGTCCTGGGTTCAAGTCCCACATTGGGCTTCTCCCTCTGCCTATGTCTCTACCTCTCTGTGTGTCTCTCATGAATAAATTTAAAAAATAAAATCTTTTTAAAAAACTGAGGCATTTTTGCCATATGAATTCTTGTTGCAATGTACACATAACATCCAACAGCCCAGGTGCAGTGAGTTCATCCTTTTCTAGGCTTCATGTGACCTCTTCAAGGGTCTTCAAACAGTTTCAGAAAAACAGCAGAACAATTTCTGTTTCACTATAATCCTTTTTTTCCATTCATATTCTCAGTGTATTTCCAAGTTAGGAAAGGACATTCCTCTTGTCCTGCATTTTGAAATTATGATTTTATAACAGGGTGACATTTTAACATTTCTTCCATGGCCAGCAACAATGATAGGCATCTTGTGCATATCTAAGGAGGTGATGTACTACCATTTCTATAAAGTAAAAATATCCCTATGGATTTCTTCAAGTTTTCAAGAAATTGAAAAAGACCCAAAGCTTTCATTATGAAAGCTTTAATTTGGGGGCGGGGCAAGATGGAGGAGGAGTAGGGCCCCCATCCTGAAAACCTACGAATTCGGCCTGAGATTTAAAGAGAGAACAGCTGGAACACTACTGAGAGAAAAGGTTGCACTTCTAACAAGGTAGGATGGCGGAAAAAATAAAAAGAAAAAGAATCCAGCGGGGGAGGGGTCCCGCAAGGAGCTGGGCGAGAGCCTCTGGGACAGGAAAGCCCAGCCCCAGAGAAGCAGGAACTTTAAAAATCCGCACCGGATTCTTCCCAGACTGAAAGGCGCTTAGCAGGGAACTTGGGCAGGATCGCGGGAGGGGCAGTGGGGCCTCCAGGTTCCCGGGGTCACTAACAGAGGAGGCGGCGCCCAGGGGAGAGCGTGCCACAGACTGTGGGCCAAGCTCGGTAACGGGCTGGAGCGCGCACCGGACGGGGCCTGGGGAGAAGCATGTCCGTCAGGCGGGGCTCGGGCTGGAGGGCGCTGCGCCCTGCTGCCTTCCGGAGCCGCGGCCCTGAGAGGGGGATTCCAGCAGCACAGGCCCCGGATCCCAGGGCGCCGGGGGACACAGCCCACGATCCTGTGTTCCCCCCGGGACAGGCGGTGGCAAGGAGGCCAGAGGACAGCGAGGGCTCGCCTGGCGCCTGGCACCTCGGAGCTGTGCAGGTCAGTGCCCCCCACCCCCGGAGCATCCAAACCAGTGCGGACTGGGAGACTGCGGTAGTTACTGCGGCAGCTGACTCGAGAGCTGGAGACCTGGCTGCTGCCAGTGTTGTTCTTCCTGGTGTCACCCTATGCCTGGGGCATGGGAAGGGCAGGGCTGCCAGGGAACAGGGGCCTCATAGGATAAACAGATCCCACTGAGCCCCGCACCTGGCAGGAGGCCGGGCAGCTCCCCGAGGTGCACACACCTGAGAATCAGCACAGAAGGCCCCTCCCCCAGAGGACCCGCTGGAAGGACAGGGGAAGAGCAAGTTCTTGACCACGCAGTGCTGGAAAGCTCCAGTGGAAGTTGAAGGATTTACAGTATTTAAAACCAGAGGGTACCCCTTCTATTTTTTTCTTCTTTTTTCCAGTACAACTTGTTTTTATATCAAACTGTAAATTTCCATTTTTTTTCCTCTTTTCCTACCTTAACTACAATATTTTACCACCTCTTTATTTTTAAGATTCTTCCTTTTTGACTTTCATATTTCTACAATTCCTAGATATATTTTCCACTTCTAGATTCCCTTCAACATACTCAACTTAATTTTGGGATATATACAAGATATGGTTTTGTTTTGTTCTGTGTTTTTTGTTTTCTCTGCCTCATTAGATTCTACAATGGTGGAAGATAATACCTTCTAAAACATGACCAGCATGCACCCAGAACCAAGTGGTATACCATGCTAGTTCATTCTGTGAGATTTCTCATTCCCATTCTGCCCCCCTCGTTTATCTGATTTATGTTTTGGTGGTCAATGTTGGAGCTTTCTACAGGTATTTCTGGTTTATATAAATTTAGGACTGAGCATCTTCTAACATACAGAACTTAATATACTCAGAACCAAGAAGATCACCCTAGGAGCCCTCAGGTAGACTACATTCTCCCTCCACTACAACTTCTTCACCACCACCATCTCCCAGTCCACCCCCTTTTATTTCCTTCTGTCTTTTTTTCTTTTTTCTTGTTGTCTCTTCTTCTTTGGGATTCTTGGCATTTTATTTTTTACTACTTTCTTTTAAAATTTGTTTTCTACTTTAGTGGTCCTTTTGTTTGATTTTGTTCTGATCTTTGTTTTCAGTTTCTTATCTCTGACCATGTCAGAATCATCTAGGGTGAAATTTACTTAGGTCGTGGTTGATATTCTTGATGCAGCCCATTCATACAGCGACTCTGCCCTGAGAAAAATGACTAGAAAGAAGAACCAACCACAAAAGAAAGAATCAGAAACAGTACTCTCTGCCATAGAGTTACAGAATTTGGATTACAATTCGATATCAGAAAGCCAATTCAGAAGCATAATTATAAAGCTACTGGTGGCTCTGGAAAAAAAGCATAAAGGATTCAAGAGACTTCATGACTGCAGAATTTAGATCTAATCAGGCCAAAATTAAAAACCAATTAAATGAGATGCAGTCCAAACTGGAGGTCCCGGGGATCCCTGGGGGGCTCAGTGGTTTAGCGCCTGCCTTCAGCCCAGGGCATGATCCTGGAGTCCAGGGATTGAGTCCCATGTTGGGCTCCCTGCATGAGCCTGCTTCTCCCTCTGCCTGTGTCTCTGCCCCCCCCCATCATTAATAAATAAATAAAATCTTAAAAAAAACCCTGGAGGTCCTAACGACGAGGGTTAATGAGGTATAAGAAAGAGTGAGTGACATAGAAGACAAGTTGATGGCAAGAAAGGAAGCTGAGGAAAAGAGAGAAAAACAATTAAAAGACCATGAGGAAAGATTAAGGGAAATAAATGATAACCTCAGAAGGAAAAATCTATGTTTAATTGAGGTTCCAAAGGGCACCAAAAGGGAAAGAGGACCAGAAAGCATATTTGAACAAATCATAGCTGAGAACTTCCCTACCTTGGGGAGGGAAACAGGCATTCAGATCCAGGAGACAGAGAGATTCCGCCCCTAAAATCAATAAAAACCGTTCAACACCTTGACATTTAATAGTGAAACTTGCAAATTCCAAAGGTAAAGAGAAAATCCTTAAAGCAGCAAGAGCCAACAGATCCCTAACTTATATGGGGAGAAATATTAGATTAACAGCAGACCTCTCCACAGAGACCTGGCAGGCCAGAAAGGGCTGGCAGGATATATTCAGGGTCCTAAATGAGAAGAACATGCAGTGAAGAATACTTTATCCAGCAAGGGTCTCATTCAATATGGAAGGAGAGATAAAGAGCTTCCAAGATAGGCAGAAACTGAAAGAATATGTGACCACCAAACCAGCTCTGCAAGAAATATTAAGGGGGACTCTGTAAAAGAAAGAGGAAGTCCAAAGAAACAATCCACAAAAACAGGGAACTGAATAGGTATCATGATGACTAAATTCATATCTTTCAATAGTAACTCTGAACATGAATGGGCTTAATGACCCCATCAAAAGGTGCAGGGTTTCAGACTGGATAAAAAAGCAAGACCCATCTATTTGCTGTCTACAAGAGACTCATTTTAGACCTAAGGACACCTCCAGCCTGAAAAGGAAAGGTTGGAAAACCATTTACCATTCAAATGACCCTCAAAAGAAAGGAGGGGTAGCAATCCTCATCTCAGATAAATTAAAGTTCATCCCAAAGACTGTAGTAAGAGATGAAGAGGGACACTATATCATACTTAAAGGATCTATCTAATAAGAGGACCTAACAATCATGAATATTTATGCCCCTAATGTGGGAGTGCCAAGGATATCAATCAATTAATAACCAAAGTAAAGACATACTTAGATAATAATACACTAATAGTAGGAGACATCAACATGGCACTTTCTGCAAATGACATATCTTCTAAGCACAACATCACCAAAGAAACAAGAGCTTTATTTTTTAAGATTTCCTTTATTTATTCATGAGAGACACAGAGAGAAAGAGAGAGAGAGAGAGATAGGCAGAGACACAGGTAGAGGGAGGAGCCCGATGCGGGACTCGATCCCAGGTCTCCAGGATCAGGCCTTGAACTGAAGGTGGCACTAAACTGCTGAGCCATCTGGGCTGCCCGAAAAAAGGGTTTAAATGATACACTAGACCAGATGGATTTCACAGATATTTACAGAACTTTACATCCGAACACAGCTGAATACACATTCTTCCCAAGTGCACATGCAACTTTCTCCAGAATAGACCACATACTGGGTCACAAATCAGGTCTTAACTGATACCAAAAGATTGGGATTGTCCCCTGCATATTTTCAGACCACAATGCTTTGAAACTAGAACTCAATCACAAGAAGAAATTTGGAAGAAGCTCAAACACCTGGAGGTTAAAGAGCATCCTGCTAAAAGATGAGTGGATCAACCAGGAAATTAGAGAATAATTAAAAAGATTCGTGGGAACTAATGAAAATGAAGATACAACCGTTTGAAACCTTTGGGATACAGCAAAAGCAATCCTAAGAGGGAAATACATTGCAATACAATCATCCCTCAAAAAAATGGAAAAAACTCAAATACACAAGCTAACCTTACACCTAAAGTAACTAGAGAAAGAACAGCAAATAAAACCTACACCAAACAGAAGAAGAGAGTTAATAGAGATTCAAGCAGAAGTAAATGAAATAGAGACCAGAAGAACTGTGGAACAGATCAACAAGACCAGGAGTTGGTTCTTTGAAAGAATTAATAAGATAGATAAACCATTAGCCAGCCTTATTAAAAACAAAAGAGAAAAGACTCAATTAATAAAATCACGAATGAAAAAGGAGAGATCACAACCAATACCAAGGAAATACAAACGACTTTAAAAACATATTATGAGCAGCTATACACCAATAAATTAGGCAATCTAGAAGAAATGGATGCATTTCTGGAAAACCACAAATTACCAAAACTGGAACAGAAAGAAAGAGAAAACCTCAACAGGCCACTAACCAGGGAGGAAATTGAAGCAGTCGTCAAAAACCTCCCAAGACACAAAAGTCCAGGATCAGATAGCTTCCCAGGAGAATTCTACCAAATGTTTAAAGAAGAAACCATACCTATTCTACAAAAGCTATTCTGAAGGATAGAAAGGGACAGAATACTTCAAAACTCATTTTATAAGGCTAGCATCACCTTAATTCCAAAACCAAAGACCCCACCATAAAGGAGAATTATAGACCAATATCCCTGATGAACACCGATGCAAAATTCTCAACAAGATACCAGCCAATAAGATCCAACAGTACATTAAGAAGATTATTCACCATGACCAAGTGGGATTTGTCCCTGGATGCAAGGCTGGTTCAACACTCATAAAACGATCAACAAGAAAAAACAAGAATTATATGGTCCTCTCAATAGATGCAGAGAAAACATTTGACAAAATACAGCGTCTATTCTTGATCTAAACTGTTCAGAGTGTTGGGATAGAGGGAGCATTCCTCAGCATCTTAAAAGCCATCTATGAAAAGCCCACAGCAAATATCATTCTCAATGGGGAAGCATTGAGAGCCTTTCCCCTAAGATCAGTAACATGATAGGGATGTCTACTCTCACCATTGCTATTGAACATATTACTAGAAGTCCTAGCCTCAGCAACCAGACAACTGAAAGAAATAAAAGGTATTCAAATGACCAATGAAGAAGTCAAACTCTCCCTCTTTGCAGATAACATGATACTGTATGTAGAAAACCCAAAAGACTCCACCCCAAGACTGCTAGAACTCATACAGCAATTTGGCAATGTGGTAGGATACAAAATCAATACCCAGAAATCAGTCGCGTTTCTATACACTAACAATGAGACTGAAGAAAGAGAAATTAAGGAGTCAATCCCATTTACAATTGCACCCAAAAGCATACGATACCTAGGAATAAACCTAACCAAAGAGGTAAAGGATCTATATCTTAAAAACTACAGAACACTTCTGAAAGCAATTGAGGAAGGCACAAAGAGATGGAGAAATATTCCATACTCATGGATTGGAAGAATTAATATTGTGAAAATGTCTATGCTACCCTGGGCAATATACACATTCTATGCAATCCCTATCAAAACACCATGGACTTTCTTCAGAGAGTTGAAACAAATAATCCTAAGATTTTTGTGGAATCAGAAAAGACCCTGAATAGCCAAGGGAATATTGAAAAAGAAAACCAGAGCTGGGGGCATCACAATGCTGGATTTCAAGTTGTACTACAAAGGTTTGATTATCAAGACAGTGTGGTACTGGCACAAAAACAGACATATAGATCAACGGAACAGAATAGAGAACCCAGAAATGGGTCCTCAACTCTATGGCCAACTAATATTTGACAAAGCAGGAAAGACTATCCACTGGAAAAAGTACAGTCTGTTCAATAAATAGTGCTGGGAAAATTGGATATCCACATGGAGAAGAATGAAACTAAACCATTCTCTTACACCATACACAAAGATAAACTCAAAATGGATGAAAGATCTAAATGTGAGACAAGATTCCATCAAAATCCTAGAGGAGAACACAGGCACACCCTTTTTTAACCTGGCCACAGGAACTTCTTGCAAGATACATGTATGAAGGCAAGGAAAACAAAAGCCATTTTGAACTATTCGGACTTAATCAAGATAAAAAGCTTCTGCATGTCAAAAGAAACAGTCAACAAAACTAAAAGACAACCTACAGAATGGGAGAAGTATTTGCAAATGACTTATCAGATAAAAGGCTAGTTTCCAAAATCTATAAAGAACTTATTAAACTCAACACCCAAGAAACAAACAATCCAATCATGAAATGGGCAAAAGACATGAAGAGAAATCTCACAAAGGAAGACATAGACAAGGCCAACAAGCATATGGGAAAATGCTCTGCATCACTGGCCATCAGGGAAATACAAACCAAAACCACAATGAGATACCACCTCACACCAGTGAGAATGGGGAAAATTAACAAGGCAGGAAACCACAAATGTTGGAGAGGGTGTGGAGAAAGGGGAATCCTCCTGCACTGTTGGTGGGAATGTGAACTGGTGCAGCCACTCTGGAAAACTGTGTGGAGGTTCCCCAAAGAGTTAAAAATAGAGCTACCCTATGACCCAGCAATTGCACTGCTGGGAATTTATCCCAAAGATACAGATGCAGTGAAACGGCAGGACACCTGCACCCGATGTTTATAGCAGCAATGTCCACAATAGCCAAACTGTGGAAGGAGCCTCGGTGTCCATTGACAGATGAATGGATAAAGAAGATGTATACATCTATGTATACAATGGAATATTATTCAGCCATTAGAAACTACGAATACTCACCATTTGCTTCAAAGTGCATGGACCTGGAGGGTATTATGCTGAGTGAAGTAAGTCAGTCGGTGAAGGACAAGCATTATATGGTTTCATGCATTCGGAGAATATAAAAATAGTGAAAGGGATTAAAGGAGAAAGGAGAGAAAATGAGTGGGAAATATCAGAGAGGGTGATAGAACAGCAGGGACTCCTAACTCTGGGAAATGAACAAGGGGTATGGGAAGGAGAGGTGGGCAGGGGGATGGGGTGACTGGGTCATGGGCACTGAGGGGGGCACATGTCAGGATGAACACTGGGTGTTTTAATGTATGTTGGCAAATCAATCTCCAATAAAAAAGTATACAAAAAAAAAGAAAGCTTTAATTTTATAGGCAAGCAAAACACACTCCTCTTAATCAGTGTTGTATACAAGGTGTGCAGGACATTTAATAGGTAAGAGCATTCCATTTTCTTTAGTATGAAGTTCATAGACTGAGTAGAATTTGAAAATTACATTTGTACTGCCTGCTCAATAACCACATACATGAGCAAAGTCTAGTTTTTATTGTTTCATATTTTCTGTAATTTCATTAACATCTTCATCTTCATAATAATTAAGAAGATAATATGAAACTCCATTTTATAAAAATCAAAATACCTAAGAGCTTGGGGGAACATTTATTTTTCTTGCTGTGATCAGATACATCATTTGGTATACCATAAAATGTATGCTCTTTGGTAATATCTGAGAGGATCAGCTCTATGCTGTAAGGGACCAACATCTGTTATCAACATTTCTCCTTTTCATTTACCTACAGAACATCTTAGTTGCAACCACTGAATCGGGAAATGTAACTTTCCTCAGTTTCGTGAAGCAATCAAGGGAATAACACGATAATGCATGTTCATCTGGGTGATATGCCCAAGCTAATTCAGCAACCGCTATTTGTAACTGAGCATTGGCATCTTCGGGGGAGATTTTTCATTGATTTTGAAGTTCTTGTCAGTATTATCCCAGGCTTATGAGATTCTGCCTCCATATGTGCTTTCACATATTCTTGTCTACCATGCCCAATCACCAATTATTTTACTTTATGTTGTGCAGAAGTTCTGTTTGGACTATTTGCCTCCCTAATCTAGTTGTATGTGTTCTTCATCTGTCATTAGAATAACCCAGTTTAGCCTTCTTCAGCGACTCTAGCACTAGTATTGTAATGGATCTCATTTTCCTTATCTTTGTTCTTACAAAACATGGTGTTATGAGTGGATTGTGTCCCTCCAAAACTCATATGTTGAAGCCTTAACCCTTAATACCTCAGAATGTGACTGTATTTGGAGGTAGGGCCTTTAAAGAGGTGGTTAAGTTAAAATGAGGCTGTTAGGATGGGCCCTAATCCAATACGACTGTGTCCTTATAACAAGAGGAATTTTGGGCACACAGAAAGACACCATGAGTGTGTGCACACAAAGAAAAAGCCATGTGAAGACAAGCAAGAAGGCTGCCATTTACAAGCCAAGGAGAAAGGCCTCAGAAGAAACCAAACCTGCTTATACCTTCCAGCCTCCAGAACCATAAGAAAATAAATTTCTGTTTAAGCCACTTCAGTCTGTAGTACTTTGTTATGGTATCCCAGGCAGATTGAGACATATTGTGACAATATTCATGATGTTAAAGGTAAAACCAACACTATTTCAATACAAATCACAAAGTAGATACCCAGGCTAAATTAAAGACCGCTAGAGTTCACAATTACAACACACCTAAGTTACATACTAAAGTGGTATCATTCCGAGTGATATAGCAATGAATGACCCGTTACCATGAACCGAAAGTCATGGTTGTCCATATCAGCAGTCAGAGGAAAAAACAGCCATGATAACTACAGAAGGCAGATAATCTGCACCATATCTATTTCACACTAAAAACTGTTGTTTTCATCTCCTACTGTGGAGGTTTGTACTCTCCCCCTCCAACATTATGCACCCATCACTAAAAACTGAGATTTTTCACGTCCAACAGAAGTGTTTCCTGGGATTCAGAACTTTCAGTCCTGAATAGTCCAAGGCAAACCAAGCAGTCATCCATCCTAAGTGGTGTTCCTGGGATGCTGCTGGCAATGTTCTATTCCATGCCTGAGTGGTTGTCTCATGATGTTTCCTTTATAATGACTTTTAGATGTACACATATGTTTTATACATTTTATATTTATTAGTTTTTATAATCCATATATTTTAGGTAAAGTTATGCCCCTCACTTTCTACCCAAATATAATTCAAAATAAAATGATACTAAACCATTAAATAAATGGAATAAAATATAACCAATTTCTGATTTTCTATGTTTTATATATAATGTACAAGTGATTTCAATTTTTGTGATGCCTCTTCTTCGTTGGTACCCCAGGCACCTGTTTATGTGGATGACCTATTATTACCCTAGGTGAATGACATCACATTACCAGACATTGGCAGGCCTTCTGGCTCAGACCCATGCCTTTTGACTTTTATCCCTCTTTCAGGTAGAGTTAATGGTTCCTTTCCGCTGAACTTTGTGAGTCCCAGTTCTTATCACAATGAATTGGAATGAGGTGTTAACCATGTGTCTCCCAATATTAGACTGAACTCCTTGTGAGAAGAATGGTATGTTTTTCATTTCTGCCATCATCAGTACTTTGTGGTTGACATTTGGTAAATGTTTGTTGAATGAATGATGGGCTTTAATTGGGGCTACCAAACTCATCCTTCCCTCATGGCCTTGTTCTTACAGGTCTTATAAGCTGCCTTATAAGACTAGCTATATTGGCTAAATCCAGAGTCTGGCTCTGACAACCTGTATTTTGAGCAGACCCATCAACCTAGGACATAGAGCTGGTATAAAATTTGTTTATCTAAGATGCGTGTATTGACCGCCCACTGTGTGCCCTAACCTGGAGTACAAAGAAGCAAAGTCTATGTTGAAAGCATAATCAAATGCTGAGTTTCTGGCAGGGAAAATTGGTCTGTGTGAGTCATTTACTAAACCTTCTACATTGATGGTTCCTGTAAATAACTGTGTAGCATCATCTTTTCTGGCCAAGCAGAGCTGACATTTGTTGAGTCTGATCAATGCTTGAGAACATTCAGATTCCAGAGGCATCCCCCTGGGTCCTCCTTCCTCTATAAGTTTCTTTGCTGGTAACTCTCATGGTTGTCCCTCAACCAAGGAGTCCATTATACCATTGACGGTGGAGGTTGAGAGAAAAGTATAAGCAAAGGGAAGGGGATATTGGAACTATACAGAGGTTATTCCTGAGATACCAGACCAGTTAGGACTTCACCAGACAGGATATAAAAATCCTAGTTTCAGATGGTGGGGATAGAGACAACTGAAAATGCCAAGAAACAGGTACACTATTTTTTTTTTTTTTTTAGCTTTTTGGTTTATTTCTGCTACATAGTCTGGCTCTCACAACCTTGAATCCTATATGATTAGAGTTTCTTTTCAAAGAACAGATTCTTCTCTAGCTAATTTCAGCAGAAAGAGATTTGTTTATAGGTGATGGCTTATAGAGTCATTGGTGAAGTGAGGAAAAAAGATCTAGGTCGAGCTTCCAGGAATGTTCCCAAATTCACACCACAGAACTGGGTCGTCTATGTAGCTGCTACTCCTGTTATGGTCAAGAAGTTGCCTGTCAGAACATGAGAGACTCCTAACTCTGGGAAACGAACAAGGGGTGGTGGAAAGGGAGGTGGGCTGACTGGGTGACAGGCACTGAGGGGGCCACTTGATGGGATGAGCACTGGGTGTTATGCTATATATTGGCAAATTGAACTCCAATAAAAAGAAATTTTTAAAAAAAGAAGTTGCCTGTCAAACTGGGGAGCTACCACCATAACTACTGGTTCACAGATTGCACCATCTCTGCTATGATCTGAACCAGTAAATGTTTGACTTTGAGTCCTTTCTCTCCACTAAACTCACATCCAAATTAAAATCTTGAGCTAGTTGTGATCAGCAGATCTTAAGTCACATCCAGAACCCCAGCTTCTAGGAAGTGTAGGAAATAGAGATTTGAGCTTTCCAGCCTCTGAAATACAGGAAAGCACACAATGAGGGAGTTGGAATGGCTGTTGGGTGAATCAATCCACAAGATCTGTCACAGACCCTGAAAACTAAAATTGGCCAAGGATTACTGTATCAGTCAAGATACTTCCAATTGCAAATAACAGAAAAACTGAAACTGGTTTTTCAAAATGTATGGCTCATAGGTACAGAGGTGGAGTTGGCTTAAATAACATTGACATTAACATTGACTCCATTCCCAGGCAAGCTGTTCCTTAATAGTCCTAAGAGAGCTGTTAGAAGTTCCCCATAGCAATGTTCCCTTCTTCGTGGCCAGAAAAGAGAGTTTGTGTCCCACCCACATCCCCAGCAGAAGTTCTGTTTGGGGCCAGTTTATGTCCTATCCACATTCCTGAATCAATCACTGTGGCCAAGTGACTGTTAGGTGTTAATTGACTTAGGCCAGGGCTAAGATCATATTTCTAAACCTACCACTACGGCCACAGGGAATGTTTGAAGAAATAGCAAAGAACCAGTTCTTTATTTTAAAAGGTTCTTTTCCACAAGTAATGCATAAATACATTCTCATAAAATTTAACAGTTTCTGCCAAGTTGCACTTGAGGGTGGCTCTAATTTACATACCCACCAGCAATGTATGATATCCATTTATCTTTACCACAAATACATGATATTAGCAATGTTATTGAAAACCTAGTCGGGAATCTCACTGTTTTTATTTTGACTTTCATTAATCGCTATTAAAATTGAACATGTTTTCATATTCCTCTGGTCATTTTTATTGCCTACTTTGTGAATTTTTTATTCATATTCTTTGTTCACTTTTTCATTAGGATATTAATATTCTCATGTTGATTTGTAGGAGTAACTTTTAACACAGTAAAGCATTTAATATAAACAGTAAAACATTTTCAATCTTTTATAAATTCTAAAACTCAAAACAAGTTCTAAAACTGAATACATATATAAAATTCCATTCTAAGTTAGCTATGGCATGTGTATACACATACAAATATTTCATATCACTCATATGTGTTCTTTTTCTGAAAGATTTACTTACAACTAAGTCCAAAGATCATGTGTTAAACTTCATGCAAGTCATTTGTATTAATTTTTTAAATATTTTATTTATTTATTCATGAGAGACACAGAGAGAGGCAGAGACATAGGCAGAGGGAGAAGCAGGCTCCCAGGAGGAGCCCAATGTAGGAACTCAATCCTGGGACTCCGAGATCACATCCTGAGCTGAAGGCAGACACAACTGCTCAGCCACCCAGGTGTCCCCATCTGTATTAACAAAAATCTAAATAAAGCAAAAATAAAATCATGAGTTGCCACAATTGGCATTATTTATGCCATCTTCCAAAATGTGCTTTATTGGGATGCCCGGGTGGCTCAGCGGTTGAGCATCTGCCTTTGGCTCAGGTCATGATCCCGGAGTCCTGGGATCAAGTCCCACATCAGGGTCCCCGCATGGAGCCTGCTTCTCCCTCTGCCTGTGCCTCTGCTTCTCTCTCTCTCTCTCTCTCTGTGTCTCTCATGAATAAATAAATAAAATCTTTTTTATAAAATGTGCTTTATATTTAGTGTTAATTTACAACCATCTCAAAAACAGGCATTCATTCCTTGTGCATCACTATCTCAGTGAAGCCTTCCTTTCTACCTACTAGCCTTCAAGCTTTTATCCCCCCTATGGCTCATAGTAGAAAAGAAAAAACAAAATATACTGCTGACTTTACCTTATATTCCAACACAATGTATTCTTTATTTTGAAATTTACACTAATATAAATAATAGTGAAAGGGAATATAAAGGAAGGGAAAAGAAATGTGTGGGAAATATCAGGAAGGGAGACAGAACATAAAGACTCCTAACTCTGGGAAACGAACTAGGGATGGTGGAAGGGGAGGAGGGTGGGGGGTGGAGGGGAATGGGTGACGGGCACTGAGGGGGACACTTGACGGGATGAGCACTGGGTGTTTTTCTGTATGTTGGTAAATTGAACACCAATAAAAATTAATTTATAAATAAAAAAAATGAAATTTACACTAAGAAGTTTAATGAATAGGTGAGTTTCCCAGTTTCTATCAAACTTCATTTCATCTGAAATACACGCATAATTCTGATCTGGGCATTCACTCCTAAGGGATTCAAAATCCAAACTCTTGCAGCACTATTTCAGGTAGAGAGCCAATGGAAAAAGTGACTAGACTGGAAGCAAAACTGAAGCAATCAGTTATTAGCTGTGAAGTTGTATATTAGGACTTACACATTCAAATACCTAACTGGGGCCACGTGGGTAACCTAAAGGACTGATGCCAATTAGGCAGAGCTAGCCTGTATTGAACTACAGGGCTCAGGCTCCATCTAAACAGGGCAAGAATTCTTCATCTCTAAGCTAGTTCTTGCTAAGGTGGCAGTATGGGCTTAATGATGCTATGTCTTCCAACTTTTCAAGGGAAGGTAGAAATGTGAACTTCCATGTGAAATCTTCTAATTTTTAAACATTGGCAGCTCATTTTAGAAAACATTCTAAAATACTTTCTGAGCCAAACAAAAAAAATGTCTATAGATAGGCTTTTGTAGCACATGAAAAGCCATTTTCTGAATTTTGCTGTATAGTGCAGTGGTTAAGTGTGTGGACTAAGTATAAGAAAGATCTGGGGCACCTGGGTGGCTCGGTGATTGAGCTTCTGCCTTTGGTTTAGATCAGGATCCCAGGGGGGAGCCTGCTTCTCCCTCTGTCTCTGCTTCTCTCTGTGTCTCTCATGGATAAATAAATAAAGTATTTTTTTTAAAAAAAGAAAGACCTAAGTTCAAGGCTGTATTTTATATTCCTTTATAACAAATTACCACAAAACACAGCAGGTCAAAACAACACCTATATATTATCTCATGGTTTCTGTGGGTCAAGATTTTGGGTACAGGTTGTTAACTGGGTCTCTGCTCAGGGTCTCACCAGGCTAAAAATCAATGGCTGCATTGATTGGGGCTGTGATCTCATCTAAGGTTCAGGGTCTTCTTCCAAGCACACCGGTTGCTGGCAGAATATACTTCCTTGTCATTGTAGGGCTGATGTTCCTGTTTTCTTGCTGCCTGTCTGCCAGGTACTATTCTCAGCTCTTAGCCATCTATTATAGGCCCTCTTGCCATGTGCCCCCTCCACAGGCCCACTCACAAGATTGTAGGTTACTTCCTCTAGGCCAACATTGGATTCTCTCTTTTAAGGACTTATCTAATAAGACAAGGCTAACCAAGGACAATCTCCCTTTTTATTAATTAAAAGTCAACTGAATAAGGATCTTAATTACAGTGGCAGAATTCCTTAATCTTTGCCATATAGACTAACCTAATTATAGGAGTGATAACTCATCATGTTCACATGTTCTGCTTGTATTTGAAGAATGAGGACTATATAAGCAGTGTACATTAAAGGTGGGAATATCGGGGGCTATCTTCTTTGTTCTTCAGATTGCATGATCTCTGTCAGTCTATCTTCAAATTCACTGATTCTTACTTCTGCCAGCTCACATTTACTCTTTAGTCCCTCTAGTGAACTTTCCATTTCATATATTGTACTTTTCAACTCCAGAATTTCCATTGATTCATATATAATTTCTCCCTCTTCATTGATATTCTTTATTCGATGGGACATGTAATCATACTTTCTTTAATTAAGTCTGGTTTCTACTAGTTCCTTAAACATATTTAAAACAGCTGCTTTGGGCAGCCCCAGTGGTCCAGCAGTTTAGCGCCACCTTCTGCCCGGGGTGTGATCAAGGAGATCCAGGATTGAGTCCCACGTCCGGCTCCAGGCATGGAGCCTACTTTCTCCCTTTGCCTCTTGTCTCTGCCTCTCTCTCTCTCTCTCTCTCTCTCTCTCTCTCTCTGTGTGTGTGTGTGTGTGTGTCTGTCATGAATAAATAAATAAAATCTTTAAAAATAAATAAAACAGCTGCTTTATGAGATGAGCACTGTTATACTATATGTTCAAATTAAATTTAAATTTAAAAATATAAAAATTATATATATATATATATAAATAAATAATAAATAAATAAATAAACAGTTGCTTTGAAGAAGAACAAACAAAACCCCAAACCAGCAGGATAAAGGAAATAATAAAGGTTAAAACAGAAATTAATGATATAGAAACCATAAAAACAATAGAACAGATCAATGAAACCAGAAGCTGGTCCTTAAAAGAATTGATACATCTCTAGCCAGACTCATAAAAAAGAGAGCAGACTCAAATAAACAAAATCAGAAAGAGGAGAAATAACAACCAACAACATAAATTTTAAGAGAACATTATCAAAAATTATATGGCAACAAATTGGCCAACCTAGAAGAAATGGATAAATTCCTAAAAACATACAACTTACCAAAGCTGAAGAGAAACAAGTAGAAAATTTGAACAGATAAATTACCAGCAATGAAATTGAATTAGTAATCAAAACATTCCCAAGAAACAAAAGTATAGGATAGAAGGCTTCACAAATGAACTCTATCAAACATTAAAAGAAATCGTAATACGTATCCTTCTCAGTCTTTTCCAAAAAAAAAAAAAAAATAGAAGAGGAAGGAAAACTACCTAACATTCTATGAAGCCAGCATTATCAAAACCAGATAAAAAACACTACAAAAAAAGAGAAGTACAGGCAAATATCTCTGATAAACATATTATGCAAAAATCCTCAACAAAATGTTAGTAAACAGAATCCAACAATACACTAAAAAAGTCATTCATGGCAGCTCTTTCTGCCCACCAGTCCTGTCCCCATGCTTTAATAAAACCACCTTTTTGCACTGAAAAAAAATAAAATAAAAATAAAATTTAAATTTAAAAAATTAAAAAATCATTCACCACAATAAAGTGGGATTTATTCCTGTGATGCAAGGGTGGCTCAATATTTGCAAATCAATAAAAGCCATACATCACATCAATAGGAAAAAGGATAAACACCATATGATGACTTCAATATGCAGAAAAAGCATTTGACAAAGTATTACATCATTCATGATAAAACCACTCAGCAAAGCAAACTTACAGGGAACATACCTCGACATAATAAAGTCCTTATATGAAAAACCCACAGCTAACATTATATTCAATGTGGAAATACTGAAATCCTTTCCCCTAAGGTCAGGCAAAAGATAAGGATGTCCACTCTCACCACCTCCGCAGGGAGCCTGCTTCTCCCTCTGCCTATGTGTCTGCCTCTCTCTGTGTCTCTCATGAATAAAAAATTAAAATATTTTTTCAAAAAAAGAAAGCAGTGCCATTTACAACTGCATTGAAAATACTAAAATACCTAGGAATAAAACCTAACCAAAGAGGTGAAAGACCTGTATTCTGAAAAGTATAAAACACTGATGAAAGAGATTAAAGACAACACAATGAAATGGAAAGACATTCCATGTTCATGGATTAGAACAAATGTTGTTAAAATGTTCATACTATCCAAAGCAATCTACACATTTAATGCAATCCCTATCAAAATACCACGCATTTTTCGCAGAGCTAGAACAATTCCTAAAATTTGTATGGAACCACAAATGACCCTGAATAGCCAAAGCAACCATAAAAAAGAGAAGCAAAGCTGCAGGTATCACAATTCTGGACTTCAAGTAATATTAGAAAGCTGTAGTATCAAACAGTATGGTACTGGCACAAAAATAGGCACATAGATCAATGGAACAGAATAGAAAAACCCAGAAATGGACCCACAACTACATGGTCAACATCACTCATCTTCTGGAAAGTGCAAATCAGAACTACAATGAGATATCACCTCACACCTGTCAGAAATGCTAAATCAAAAACTCAAGAAAGAACAAGTATTAGCAAGGATGTGGAGAAATGAGTACCCTCTTGCATTGTTGGTAGGAATGGAAGCTTGTACAGCCACTGTGGAAAACAGTATGGAAGTTCCTGAAAAATTTAAAAATAGAATTACTCTACTATCCAGCAATTGCACTACTGGGTATCTGCCCAAAGAAGACAAAAACACTAATTCATACGGATATATGCACTCCTATGTTTATAGCAGCACTATCTACAATAGCCAAATTATAGAAGCAGCCCAAGTGTCCATTGACAAATGCATAGATAAAGAAGAAGTGGTTCATATGTACAATGGAATATCATTCAGCCATAAAAAGGAAGTCTTACCATTTGCAACATGGAGGGAGCTAGAGTGTAATGCTAAACAAAATTAGCCAGTCACAGAAAGACAAATACCATATGATTTCACTCAGATGTGGAATTTAAGAAACAAAACAGATGAACAGAGGAAACTAAATCAGACAAACCAAGAAACAGACTCTTAAGTATAGAGAACAAACAGATGGCTACCAGAGGGGAGGTAGGTGGGGGGATGGTGAGATAGGTGAAGGGGATTAAGAGTACACTTATCTTGATGAGCACTGACAAATGCATGGAATTGTTGAATTACTGTATTGTCTGTCTGAAACTAACATACCACTCTATGTTAACTACACTGGAATTAAAATATAAATAAACAGATTATAGATAGATGATAGATAGATGATAGAATAGCTGTTTTGAAGTCTTTGTCTGCTAAGACAACAATTTGAGCTCCCTCAAAGTAGTTTCTATTGCCTACTTTTTACCCAGTATGATTAACACTTTCCCATTTCTTTGTACATCTCATAATTATTTTTAAGGATTTTATTTATTTATTCATGAGAGACACACACAAAGAGAGAGAGGCAGAGACACAGGCAGAGGGAGAAGCAGGCTCCACGCAGGAAGCCCAATGCGGGACTCGATCCTGGGACGGGGATCATGCCCTGAGCCAAAGACAGATGCTCAACTGTTGAGTCACTCAGGCGTCCCAACATTTCATAATTTTAAAAAAATCTAGGTATTTTAGATAATATATTGTATATTGACCTCGTATTCATCCTGAATTTTGATTCCCACCCCCAGCAGCCATTGTCATTGCTGTTTGTTCATTTATTTTGTGGCTTGTTTGGATGCATTTTGTAGAGTCTGCTGCTTCTGCAGTGTTTATAGCTGCTGATATCTGCTGAGGGATTTTTTTTTAATTCTTGTTTTTATTTTTAACCCTAGCTTCATAGAAGCTGCCACTGAGTAAGTATAGCTTAATGGTCAGCCTATAATTGATTAGAAGTTTTGCTTAAACACTTTTAGCTACAAGACTTCCATCCTTTGTCAATCAATCTAGTGTGGTTTGAGGAACACATTTGGCATTCATGCAGTTTACAAGCCTGCCCAAACTTTTATTTTCTTTGTGTGCAAGACCTCGTATTCATCCTGGGATAAAGAGATAGGGCCCTGTCTGGTGTCTTCAGAGCATATGTACAGCTTTGGGCAAGTACATAGTCTAACCACCAGGAATCTGTGAAAGCCCACTATGCCTGTCTTGTTCCTCAGATGTCCCTGTTAAATTTCTGGTTGGTCAGCTTCTCCCTCTCCCCACCCCCTATTCATGCTCTCTCTCACTATCTCTCTTTCTCTCTCAAATAAATAAATAATAAAATTTTTAAAAACAAAAATATTATTAGGATTTTGATTGGGATTAAATTTATAAACCTTGGGATCCCTGGGTGGCTCAGCAGTTTAGCGCCTGCCTTTGGCCCAGGGCATGATCCTAGAATCCCGGGATCGAGTTCCGCATCAGGCTCCCTGCATGGAGACTGTTTCTCCCTCTGCCTGTGTCTCTGCCTCTCTCTCTCTCTCTCTCTCTCTCTGTCTCTCCTGAATAAATAAATAAAATCTTTTTTTAAAAAATAAATTTATAAACCTTTTAAGGTAGTTGGTGTCTTTATAGTATTGGTTCTACAATTCTAAAATCTAATGTTTCTATCATGTTATTCAGATGGACATTCTTTTATGTCCAACTTATTTTCATAAGTTTTATATTTTCTTCATGTATATTTTATACATTTATTGCTAGCTTTGTCCCTCTAGGCAATTGATAGCTCTGGGAGTTATTGTGACTGACATCTTTTCTTTATTACATTTTCTAGCACATCATTGCTGGTATATTAAAACATTATTGCTTTTTGTATGTTGCTCTTGAATTTTGCCACTTCGCTTAATTATTTTTATCGGTTCTAATGGTTTCCCAGTTGATTAGCTTGGATTTTTTTTTTTTAGCTTGGATTTTTATGTAAACAATCATATTGTTTACAAATAATGATAGTTTTATATTTCCTTTCTTAGCATTTATATCTCTTTTGCTAAAGTTCACTCATTCATTCAATTAATATTTGTCATCTGTTATGTGGCAAGGCAGCTGCTATGTGCCAGGCATTGTTCTACATTATGGGGATACAGTAATGGGCAAAACAGACAATGTTTATGCCCTTTAGAGCTTATATTTTATTCAAGAAAGATTGACTATCTAAGAAAGGCATAAAAGGTTGAAGAAAATGTTGAAACATTGCAGTTTGTGAGTTACTGTGAAATGATTGAAGAAAGATTATCTGACATTAGAGGGTAAATTGTAATGCTAGATGTAAATGGTATCTTTGTATATGTTTTTGCTTTGCTCTATTTTTTGTTTGTTTTTACTTGTTGCCCTAGGAATCACAGTATATACTTGTAGCTTATCACATCTTCCTAGTATTGACATTTTACCACTTCAATTGAAATATAGGTCCATTTTGGTCCAATTATATCCCCACTTTATAATTAACTTATCCTAAATATTTCCTTTACATACACTGTGAACCACATCAGACAATATAATTTTGTTTTCAATAATATAAAATTTTTTTAAAACATAAAAACATTTCTCAGCATAATTTTTAAAACTCAAAAGGAAATGTATTGTCTATTATCCTTAACATGTTCTGTTGGTCTTTCTTCATTCTTGATGTTCTGAGTTTTCTTTCATTGTCATTTTCTTTCTATACGAAGAACTTCCTTTGGTCATTATTTTAAGACAGTTCCACTAGTGACAAATTTTGTTAATTTTCCTTATCTAAATATGTCCTTATTTTACGTTCATTACTGAAGGAAATTTTTTCAAGTTTTTATTTAAATTCCAGTTAATTAACATATAGTGTAATATTTCGGTTTCGGGTATAGAATTCAGTGATTTATCACTTACATACAACCAGTGCTCATCACTATAAGTGCCCTCCTGAAGGATACATTTGATAGATAATTCTGTATTGACCATCCTTTTTTTTCAGCACTTAAAAAATGTTATGCCACTTCCTTCTGGCCTCCATGGCTTCTGATGAGAACTCCACTTATCATTTGAATCTGTGATCTTGTAGAAGATTACTTTTAAGATTTTTTTTGTCTTAAGTCTTCAGAAGTTTTATTATGAAATGTCTGGGCATGAATTTCTTTAGGTTTATCCTGTTTGGTTTTCTCTCAGCTTCTTGAATCTGTATGCTATATCTTTTGGCAAAATTGGGTGGGTGGGGAGAATTCAGCCAGTATTTCTTCTAATATTTTCAGCTTCATCTTTAGCTTTTCCTTCCGGGACTCTGATGATATGAATGTTGTATCTTCTATTATTGTTCCACATGTCTCTAGGCCCTGTTCATTTAAAAAAAAATCTGTCTTATTTCTGTTGGTTTTACTGGATGATTTCTATCGATCTAGGTCACTGATTCTTCTCTTTATTGTCCCTATTCTGTCATTATGGGGAGATTAAAATTTTTTGGTTATTTTATTTTTCAGTTCTATAATTTCCATTTGACTTTATATTTTGATTTCTATTTTGTCATTTCTTTTAAGACGATTTGATGTGTACAAGAAACTCATTTAAAATATAATGACAGAGTAGATTAAAAATAGGGGAGGAGCTTGGAAAGACGGCACAGTAGAAGGACCTTAAACTTACCCTGTCCCACATTTATAACTAGATATCACTCACATCTGTCTAAATAAACCAGAGAGTGAGCTGAAGACTGATAGAACAAACTCCACAACTAAATGAAGAGAAGAAGCCACATCATAGAGGTTAGAAAGGGCAGAGACTGGTAAGAAGCAGCCCTCAGGAGAAAGGGAGCTGCAGGCACAGAGAGGGGAGAGACACAGACCCTCCCACAAGGGGAAGACAAATCCCCATAATGTTTGGCTTTGAAAACCAAAGATGCTAAATTCTGTGAGTTTGTATAACCAGTGGAACTTGGAACCTGGAGCTTTAAAAGTCAGCCGACTCAACACTGCCCAAGTCTAGAAGACAAGTGATAGCTGGGTCCCTGCCCTTAAAGAGAGAGCAGCCTGCATGGAGAGGCAGCAGTTTGTGCAACAATTTGCACAATACCAAGGACAAACAGTAGAAGATAGCTTGTAATGATTTTGGAGCATGTTGGGGAACTTCTCCAGGAACACAGGAGCTGGCAATTGCCATTGTTCTCCCCCTGCCTTCCAGCGTAAAAACAGAGACACCTACAGGAGGCAGTGCTGCACAGACACTTGCTATGTAACCTGCCAGCAGTGCACCATCCCGCGCATGAGTTCTCCTGAGGACTCGCTGAATCCAAGCCTGATGGCCTTGGCCCAGGGACCAGCCCAAATTTTGGTAACACTGTACACGTGCCCTGCCTAGTCACCTTGCACATATACACAGCACCTCTGGCCACTGCATTTCAGGAAATCTAACCTAGGGTTAGCGGCTCACTAGAAATTTTGCTAACACTGCCTCTTTGCCCGAATCCTCCTGTGGTCATGCTACCTCTGAGCTAGGTGGCCTGGATCTCCCTAACACCACAGAGAGCAAACACAGCTCACAACAGGCAATGTGTGATACATCATGTCAATGAAAGAAATGATTAAAAAAACATATGATCATTTCAATAGATACAGAACAAGCATTTGACAAAGTAAAAGATAAATTCATGACAAAAACCCTAAACAAAATAGATGTAGAGGGAACATATCTCAATATAATAAAGGCCATAAATGAAAAACTCATAGCTAATATCATACTCAATGAGGAAAAACCAAGAGTGTTTGCCCTAAGATCAGGAATAAGACAGGGATTTTCACTCTCATCACTGTTATTTAACATAGTACTGGGAGTCCTAACCTCAGCAATTAGACAACAAAAGGGAATAAAAGGCATCCTAATTGGTAAGGAAGAAGACAAACTTTCACTATTTGCAGATGACATGATACTATATAGAGAAAACCCTAAAGACTCCAGAAAAGAGCTACTAGAACTGATAAATGAATTCAGTAAGGTTTCAGGATACAAAATCAATGTACAGAAACCAGTGACATTTTTATTATACTAATAATGAAGCAATATAAAGAGAAATTAAGATAGCAATCATATTTACAGCAGCATAAAGATAACAAAATACCTAGGAATAAACCTAACCAAGGAGGTAAAAGGCCAGTACTCTGAAAACTATAAAACACTGATGAAAGAAACTGAAGATGAAACAAGGACATGGAAAGATGGTCCAGGTCATGGATTGGAAGAACAAATATTGTTAAAGTGTCCATACGACCCAAAGCAATCTACAGATTTAATGTAATACCTATCAAAATATCAACAGCATTTTTCACAGAACTAGAACAAACAATCCTAAAATTTGTATGGAACCACAGAAGACCTTGAGTAGCCAAAACAATCATGAAAAAGAAAAAAAAAAAGCTGGAGGTATCAGAATTCCAGACTTCAAGTTATATTACAAAGCTGTAGTAATCAAAATAGTGTACCACTGGAACAAAAATGAACACATAGATGAACAGAACAGAGTCAAAAGCCCAGAAAAAAAACCCCACATTTATATGGTCAATTAATCTTTGACAAAGGAAGAAAGAATAAGCAATGGGAAATAGAGAGTTTCTTCAACAAAAGGTGTTGGGAGAACTCGACAGCAAATGCAAAAGAATGAAACTGGATCATTGGATTACACCATACACCAAAATAAATTCAAAATGGATCAAGGACCATGGTGCACCCCAGTGGCTCAGTAGGTTAAGGGTCCAACTCTTGATTCCAGCTCAGGTCATGATCTCAGGTTGTGGGATTAGGGCTCCATCATTGGGCATAGGGCCTGCTTGGGATTCTCTCTCTCCCTCTGCCCTTCCCCTCTCCAAAATAAATAAATAAAAATGTTTAATAATAAAAAAATTGTAAATGGATTAAGGACCTAAATGTGAAATCCAAAAATACAAAAATCCTAGAAGAGAGCACAGGCAGTAATTTCTCTGACATCGGCAATAGCATCTTCTTTCTTTTTTTTTTAACAATTTACTTATTTATTATAGAGTGGGGAGAGGCAGAGGGAAAGGGAGAGAGGATGTTAAGCAGATTCCACCCTCAGCATGGAGCATAATGCAGGGCTTGAATTCACAACCCTGAGATCACAACCTGAGCTGAAACCAAGAGTTGGATGCTTAACCATCTGCACCACCCAGCCACCTTAGTAGTAGTTCTTTCTAGGTAAGTATCTTGAGGCAAGGGAAAGAAAAGCAAAAATAAACTGTTGGGACTACGTCAAAATAAAAAGCTTCTATTTAGTGAAGGAAACAGTCAACCAAACTAAAAGGCAAACTACAGAATGGGAGAAGATATTTGCAAATGACATATCTGATAAAGGGTTAGTGTCCAAAATATAAAGAACTGACACAACCCAACACCCAAAAAACCAATAATCCAATTTAAAAATGGGCAGAAGACATGAACAGACATTTTTCCATGAAGACATCCAAATGGCCAATGAACACATGAAAGATGCTCAACATCAGTCATCATCAGAAAAATGAAAATCAAAACTACAATGAGATATCACCTCACACCTGTCAGAATGGCTAAAATCAACAACACAAGAAACAACAGGTGTTGGTGAGGATGTGGAATAAAAGGAACCTTCTTGCACTGTAGGTGGGAAACCAAACTGCTGCAGCCATTCTGGAAAACAGTATGGAGTTTCCTCAAAGAGTTAAAAATAGAACTACCCTATAATCCAGTAATTACACCCAAAACTACAAAAAAAAAACCTAATTCAATGGGATACATGCACCCTGATGTTTATGGCAGCATTATTCACAATAGCCAAGATGAGGAAGCAGCTCAAGTGTCCATCAACCGATGAACGGATGAATGGATAACAAAGAAGATATATAGATATAGATAGACATTGACATAGAATTTTTTTATAATAAATTTATTTTTTATTGGTGTTCAATTTGCCAACTTACAGAATAACACCCAGTGCTCATCCCGTCAAGTGCCCCCCTCAGTACCCATCACCCATTCACCCCCACCCCCCACCCTCCTCCCCTTCCACCACCCCTAGTTCGTTTCCCAGAGTTGGGAGTCTTTATGTTCTGATTGACATAGAATTTAAAGAATGGAACATTCCTTAGAATTTTAATAATGGAACATTACACAGCAACAAAAAAGAATGAAACCTTGCCATTTGTAACAATATGGATGGAGCTAGAGAATATGATGCTAAGTGAAATAAGTCTGAGAAAGACAAATACCATATGATTTCACTCATATATGGAATTTAAGTAACAATAGTAAATGAGCAAAGGGGGAAAAAGAGAGAGTGGCAAACCAAGAAACAGATTCTGAACTGTAGAGAACAAACTGATGGTTACCAGAGGGCAGGTGGGGGAGAATGGATGAAATAGGTGATGGAGATTAAGGAATGCACTTTTGATGAGCACCAAGTATTGTATGGAAGTGTTGAATACTGCATACCTAAAACTTATATTACATTGTATGTTAATTAATTGGAATTTAAATCAAAACTTTTAAATAAAGAACAGTAAGCAGCTATTTAAAAGCAAGAGGTAGAGCTGTAATGCTGATATAGAATGATCTCAATGATGGATTTTTTTAATGGTAAAAGCAAGAGACTGTGAATATAGTATGCTACCATTTATGGGTTTTTTTCTCCATGGACAACAAACAAAGAATGTCAAAAGTAAAATTACACTTGAGGACTGCCTGGGTGGCTCAGTCAGTTCATCATGGACTCTTGGTTTCAGTTCAGGTCATGATCTCAGGGACATTAGATCAAGCTCCATATAAGGCTCCACACTCAGCACAGTGTCCCCTTGAGATTCTCTCTCCCTCTCCCTCTGCCCCTTCCCCTACTCATACTCTCTAAATTAATTAATTAAAATCTTTTTTTAAAAAAAAAGTAAAATTACATTAGGATAGAAAAACTAGATTTCTGGAACTGAGAGCTTTTTGTTTTAAATTCTATTTATCAGAGCTCCACAAATATCATTTGTGTATAGCAAATAAACCCCAAAACACCATTCTAAAATATCAAAGAGATTATTAGGAGACTTGAAAAGCCTGGTCCATGGACTCCAAGTTAAGAATCTTTGATTTAGGGGAAGGAATTTGCCCAAGTATTCAATTTTGCATTTCTTCGGTCAGTAGCTCTTCAAAATCAAAAGCTCGTCAAAATCAAAACCTTTTAGCAAGGTTTACACCATGGAAAGTCACCCTTGGGCAAAAAATCTTTAGCAAACAAAGGCTGTATGAGTGCTGGAACATTAGGGAATAGCTTTAAGTAGCCAACTCTAGGTTTTTTCTCTTTTTTTTAACTTTGTATTTCTTAATTATCATGGACTCACAAGAAGTTGCAAAATTAGCACAGAGAGATCCTGTGTCCCCTTTCCCAGTTACCCCTAATGGTGCCATCTTATATAATTACATATCAAAACCAGGAAATCAATTGGCTCAATGCAATATCTAGACTACAGTTCTTACTCAGATTTTACCAGTTTTTGCACATACTCATTTTTTAGTGTATCTTTGTGTCTAATTCTATTACATTTTATCACATGTGCAGACGGATATAATCCTCACAATCAAGAGACAGAAGTGTTCTGTCACAATAAAGGAACTCCCTATGCTGCCACTTTATAATTACACACTCCCTTTCCTTCCCTATGTGTTCTTAGCTGTTCTCCATCTCTAAAATTTTGTCATTTTCAGAATGTTATATGAATGGAATCACAGAGTGTGTAATCTTTTGGGATTATCTTTCTTTTACTCAGCAGGAGTCCCTAGAGATCCATCCTGTTGCTGCCCTGCATCAGTAGTTATTGCTCTTTATTGTTAAATAGTAATTCATTGTATGGATGTATAATAATTCATTTAATCATTCACCCATTGAAGGAAGTTTGTTTCCAGTTTGGGACTATCATGTAAAGCTGCTATGAATATTCATGTACAGGATTTTTGTGTGAACATACATTTACATTATTCTAGGATAAATACCCAGGAGTGTAGCTGCTGGATCTTCTGCTAAAAAACTTCCAGATTGGGGGCGCCTGGGTGGCTTGTCAGTTAAGCATCTGACTCATGATTTTGTCTCAGGTCATGATCTCAGATTGGTGGAATCTAGCCCCATGTTGGGGTCCATGCGGTGAGTGCAGAATCTGCCTAGGATTCCCTCTCCCTCTCCCTCTGTCCCTCTCCCTGCTGTAAACAAACAAACAAACAAATGATAAATAAAATCTTTTCTTTTAATTGCCAGACTGTTTTCCAGAGTAGCTCTACCATTCTTCATTCCCACCAGACATGTATAAAAGTTCCAGTGGCTCCATTTCCTGGTCAGCACTTGGTGTTGTCAGTCTTTTTCATGTTAGCCATTCTAAGAGGTGAGTAGTGATATCTTGTTAAGATTTTAATTTGCATTTCACTCATAACTAGTGATGTTGAAAATCTCTTCATGAGCTTTTTTAGATCCATATCATCTTCTTTGGTAAAGTGTCTGCTCAAGTCTTTTGTCAATTTTTGAATCAGATTGATTGTCTTCTGTTGAGTTTAGAGCATTCTTTGCATATTCTGTACACAAGTCATTTGTTGAATCTAGGATTTGCAAATATTTTTTCCCAGTTTACAGCTTGTCTTATCATCTCAACATGGATTTTTCACAGAGAAAAAGTTTTCAATCTTAAAAAGGTCAATTTATTTTTTAATGAATTGTGCTTTTGATGTCATATTTAAGAACTCTTCCTCTAACCCAAGGTCACAAAGGTTTTCTCCTGTGTTCTGTTCAAAAAGTTTTACACTTTTACATTTTAAATTTAAATCTATGATTCATTTGAGTTCATAATTGTTTAAGGGTATGAAAACCAGATAGAGGCTTATATTTGGGGGGGATGGATTTTGATGTACAATTGTTATAGCACCATTTGGTGAAAAGACAATCCTTCCTCCATTGGATTGTTTTTGCTTCTTTGTCAAAAATTAGTTGATCATATTGGTGTGTGTCTATTTCTGGGTTCTATATTTTGTTCCATTGTTCTGTGGGTCTCTGCATCATCCAACACCATGTATCTTGATTATGGAAGCTATATAATAAGTCTCAAAATCTGGCAGAGTGTGATTCCTTCAACTTCATTTCTCCATTTCAATATTGTCTTAACTATTTTAGCATCTTTGCCATTCCAGATAAGTTTTAGGATAAGCTTGTCTTTATCTATAAAAATTCTGATGAATCTATAAATCAGTTTGGGAAGACTTAATACCTTTACAATGTTGATCCTTCCAGTTTATACATGGCCATTTATTTAAATCTTCTTTGACTTCTTTCATGAAGGTTTTGTAGTTTTCAACATACAGATTTGGGGCACCTGGGTAGCTCAGTGGGTTAAGCAACTGCCTTCGGCTCAGTCATAATCCCAGGGTCCTGGGATTGAGCCCCATATTGGGCTCCTCAATCAGCAGGAAGTCTGCTTCTCCCTCTACCCCTCCCCCTACTTGTGCACATGCTCTTTCTCTCTCAAATAAATAAATAAATTTAAAAAAACATACAAATTCTGTTCATGTTCTCTTAGATTTATATTTAAGTAAGTCTGAGGTTCTTTTTTCTTTTTTTTGGTGAAATGTTTGTAAATTCATTGTGTTTTTAATTTTAGTTGCCAATAGTTCATTGATAGTATAAAGAAGTAGATTGATTTTTGTTTGTTGACCTTGTTTCTTGTGATATTATTAAACTCATTCATTAGTTCTTGGAGTTCTTGTCGATCACTTAGGTTTCTTTATGTAGTAAATCATGTCATCTACAAATAGGGACAACTTTATTTTGTCTTTTCTGATCCATATGCCTTATATTTCCTTTTTGTGCCTGTATCACTGGCTAAGACTTCTAGTACTATGATAAGTTAGAGTGATGAAAATTGACTTCCTTGACTTGTTCCTGATCTTAGGTGAAAAGCATTCAGTATTTATTAATTATGACATTAGCTATAGGTTTTATGTAGATGCTCTTTATCAAGTTGAGGATTCTCTTTTATTCTGAGTTTGCTGAGAGTTTTTATCAGTAATGAATGTTAAATTTTGTCAAATGCTTTCTCTTCAAAATTGGTATAATTATGTCACTTTTTCTTTGGCCTGTAAATAAGGTGGATTACATTGATTGATTCTCAAATATTGAATGAGCCTTGCATTTATGGTATAAACTACTCTTGATCATGGTGTATAATTATTTTCATATATTACTGAATTCTGTTTTCTGATATTTTGTTACAGAGTCTTATATTTATGTTCTGAAGGAAGATGTTCTGTAGTTTCTTTCCTTTAAAAAAAAATCATCTTAGGTTTTGACATCAGAGTGAAGCTGGCCTCATAAAATGAATTGGGAAGCATTCCCTTCTCTTCTATTTTCTGGAAAAGATTTTGTAAAATTGATGTTAATTCTTCCATAAGTGTTTGTTTGAATACTCTAGAAAAGCCATATGGGCTTGAAAATATCTTTTTTCCAAAGCTTTAAAAATTACTGATAAAATTCTTTTAATCACTGTAGGACTATTAAGATTTAACAATATTTGTTCTTCCAGTCCATGAGCATGGAATGTCTTTCCATTTCTTTGTGTCATCTTCAATTTCTTTCATCAGTGTTTATATAAGTTTAAGAGTACAAGTCCTTCATCTCTCTGGTTAGCTTTATTCCTAGGATCTTACTGTTTTTGGTGCAATTGTGAATTGAATTGATTCCTTAATTTCTCTTTCTGCTGCTTCATTATTGGTGTATAGAAGTGCAACAGATTTCTGTATGTGGATCTTGTATCCTGGGACTTTACTGAATTCATTTCTCAGTTCTACTAGTTTTTTGGTGGTCTTTCAGGTTTTCTATATAGAGTATCATGTCTTCTGCAAATAGTGAAACTTCAACTTCTTCCTTGCTGATCTTGATGCCTTTTATTTCTTTTTGTTGTTTGATTGCTATGGCTAGGATTCCGGTACTATGTTGAATAAAAGTGGTGAGAATGGACATCCCGGGCAGCCCCGGTAGCCCAGCGGTTTAGCGCCGCCTTCAGCCCGGGGTGTGATCCTGGGGACCCGGAATCGGGTCCCACATCCGGCTCCCTGCATGGAGCCTGCTTCTCCCTCTGCCTCTCTCTTTCTGTGTCTGTCGTGAATAAATAAATAAAATCTTTTTTTAAAAAAAGAGAGAGAGAGAGAATGGACATCCCTGTCTTATTCCTGACCATGGAGGAAAAGCTCTCAGTTTTTCCCCATTTACCATGATGTTAGCTGTGGGTTTTCGTATATGGCCTTTATTATGTTGCAGTACATTCCATCTAAACCTACTATGTTATGGGCTTTTATCATGAATGGATGTTGTACTTTGTCAAGTGCTTTTTCTGCATTAATTAAAATGATGATATAGTTCTTAGCTGCCCTTTATTAATGTGGTGTATCACATTGACTGATTTGTAAATATTGAACCATGCTTGCAACCCCGGAATAAATCTCACTTGATCATGGTGAATGACTTTTTAATGTATTGTTGGGTTCAGTTTGCTAATATTTTATTGAGAATTTTTGCATCTATGTTCATTAGGAATATTGGCCTTTATTTCTCTTTTTTAATGGAGGCTGTGTTGCTATAAACTTCCCTTTTAGGACTGATTTTGCTATATCCCAAGGGTTTTGGACTGTTTTCATTCTCATTTGCTTCTATGTAATTTTTTATTTCTTCTTTAATTTCCTGGTTGACCCATTCATTGTTTAGTAGCATGTTGTTCAACCTCCACGTATTTGTGATCTTTCCAAATCTTTTCCTGTGGTTAACTTCAGTTTCATAGCATTGTAGTTAGAAAAGGTGCATGGTATGATTTCATTCTTTATGTATTTGTTGAGGCCTGACTTCATTTGTGACCCAATGTGTGATCTATTCTGGAGAATGTCCCATGCACACTTGAAAAGAATATGTATCAGAAAGGGAGACAGAACATGAGAAACTCCTAACTCTGGGAAACGAACTAGGGGTGGTGGAAGGGGAGGTGGGCAGGGGGTAGGGGTGACTGGGTGATGGGCACTGAGGGGGCCACTTGATGGGATGAGCACTGGGTGTTATTCTATATGTTGGCAAATTGAATACCAATAAAAAATAAATTTATTAAAAAAAAGAAAAGAATATGTATTCTGCTGCTTTAGGATGGAATGTTCTGAATGTATCTGTTAAGTCCATCTGGTCCAATGTGTCATTCAAAGCCATTGTTTCTTTGTTTATTTTCTGTTTAGATAATCTTTCCATTGACGTAAGTTGAGCATTAAAGTCTCCTACTATTATTGTGTCATTATCAATTAGTTCCTTTATGTTTGTTATTAACTGTTTTATATATTTGGGTGCTCCCATGTCAGGTACATAGATATTTGCAATTGTTATATCTTCTTGTTGGATTGTTCCCTTTATGATTATATAGTGTCCTTCTTTATATCTTGTTATAGTCTTTGTTTTAAAGTCTAGTTTGTCTAAGTATTGCTACTCCAGCTTTGTTTTGACAGCCATTTGCATGATAAATGTTCCTCCATCCTCAATCTGCAGGTATCTTTAGGTCTTTAGGCTGCAGATTTTTCCCATTCAGCACTTTGAATATATCATGCCACTCCCATCTGGCTTGCCAAGTTTATGTTGAGAATGTCCAGTAGGCTTACAGGTCTTCCCTTGTAAATTAAGGACTTCTTTCATCTTGCTGCCTTTATTTTACTTTATCACTATATTTTGCAAATTTAATTACAATAGGTCTTAGTGTTGTCCTGCTTTTGTTGATTTTGATAGGAGTTTTTTGTGCCTCTGGATCCGGATGTCTGTTTCTTTCCCAAGATTAGAGATGTTTTCAGCTATTATTTCTTCAAATAAATTTTCTGCCCCCTTTTCTCTCTCTTATTCTTCTGGGACTCCTATAACACAAAGGTTATTATGTTTGATGGAGCCACTTAGTTCCCTAAATCTATTCTCATGTTGCATAATTCTTTTGTCTCTCTTTTGTTCAGCTTCATTTCTTTCCATTATTTTATCCTCTATGTCACTAATTCATTCCTCTGCTTCTTCCAGCCTACTGCTCATTGCATCATGCCTGTTTCCAAACTCATTTATTGCATCCTTCATCCTTCTCTGATTCTTTTTTAGCTCTTTTAATCTCTGTGATAAGGGTCTCACTGATGTCTTCTGCTCTTTACTCAAGCCCAGTGAGTATCCTGATGATTGTTGCTTTAAATTCTCCACCAGTTACATTCATTACTTACACCTGTTTTGCTTTGATCTCTGGCCTTCGTTTTATCCTGTTCTTTCTTTTGGAATAAATACCTCTGTCTTTGCATTTTGTCTAATTCTCTGCCTCCTCCTATGTGTTATAAAGGCCGGTTATGTCTCCTGCTCCTGAAAGTAATGGTCTTATGAAGAAGAGGTCATGTGGTGTCTAGCTTCTGGCACTTCGGGGAGTATCTCTGGTGTGTGCTGTTGTTTTCTGGCTTCTCTATCCTTCAGGCCAGGCATCTGCAGAGGCGCTCTTTGCCTGCTGTAGGCAGTGTTTGGTCCCTGGCCTGAATGTGGTGTGTTTTAACTAGATGTGCTCTGGTCTGCTTGTGAAATGAGACTGACACCACTTCCACCAGAACCAAGGCTCTGCAGCACTCTCTAGTCAGGAGATGTGGTGTGAGAACAAATTTCTACTGGTCTCCTAGGGGATGGGCCCACTGTGTGGGGATTGAGGCAAGTTTGACAGACAAGGGCAACCCCACCAGAGTACGAGGGGGATGAGGCTTGGTGTAGCAAGTTAGGTATCCAGTGTCAGTGCTGTGCTGCTTCCTGCAGTTAACTGTATTTATGCTGAGGTATGGGGGAGGGAAATGGGGCCAACTAGCTCCTTTGTTCCCAGGGAGACTTCTCTGTGAACACTGCCTCTCAGGGGCTGTGCTCTGACAAGAGCAAATAATCTCCCCACTGTGTGCCCTACTTGTTCTTCAGATCAGTTTCCAGGCTATCTGTCCCCACGTTGGTTGTTTGTCTGCCTCCTCTCCAGGAGCAGTGCAGTGCCCTCCAGGCTCTAGCCCAGCCAAGCCCCCTGACATTTAAAACTCCAGGTCTTAAGCCCCAGTGGTAGCAAGCTCTCAAAATTCAGTCCCTCTTGTTTTCCAAGCCAATGGCTTTGGGAAATGTTTCCCTTGTGCATTCCCCTGTGTATTCCTCTGTTGCCCTTCTCTGTCACCACATCTCCCTTCTCTGCAGCACCCTCAATCCATTTCTCCCCTTAACCATGTTTCCACACATCCTACCTTCTTCACTGTGACCTTTTTTCTCCTTTTAGTTGTGAAGTTTGTCCTGTCATTCTTCAGGTTGATTTCTAGGGTATTTAGAATAATTTGATAGTTATCTAGTTGTGTTTGTGGGATGAGACAAGCCTAGGGCTCTCCTACTCCACCACCATCTTCTCTCTTTCTCTCTGCTTACTGTTCTTAATATTAATGGATGAACCACAGTCTGTTCGACCAATCTTTAATAATGGACATTTAGTTTTTGCCATTATGAACAAACTCTGAAGTAAACATCCTTGAATACTTACATCATGACATGCTTTTGAGTATATATGCATATAGCAAATTCCCAGAAGTAGTATTGTTGGGTCAAAGATACATGTATGTAAATGCTGATGCACACTGCAAAATTTTATCCAAAGACTCTGTGCAACCTCCCACCAACAGTAGAGGATAGCATGTACTTCTCTTTATGCTTGCTAACCATGCAAGCAATATCAAACTTTACAGTTTTTTGCCTTTCTTATGCCTAACAAATGGCATCACTTGTTTTTTGCTGGAGATAACTAGCTTTGGATGATGATTCTTCTGAAGTCCTGCTCTAAATTCTCTACTTTGTCTGCTGTCATTTATTTTTAAATACATAATTGCATTGCTTTTTCTTACACAAGTAATAAATAATATTCATTGTAAAAAGAAGATTCAAAAGTATAGAGTGAAAAAGGAAATCCAGTCAGTTCCAGTTTGCCATTCCCCAACCCCAATCCCATCAGTCCCACTTTCTTTCTCAGAGCTGCAGAGACACTGCCATGTGCCCATGAGTTTCACTGTGCTATTATTTGCAAGTGCATCAGGCGCTCATTCTGATGTCTTTTATTTGGGATTGGAATGTTTGTGGTAGGGGTATAGCTGAGGTTTAGCTTTACCATATCCAAGTAGAAGGGGTTTGCTGAGCACCTCAATAGTAATAAAGACTGCAGAGAAAATGTCCAATCTATGTGAACAAAACGGTTTAAAAGTCTTTCAAAAATAAATAGATAAATAAATAAATAAATAAATAAAGTCTTTCCAAAGTTTTAGAAGCATCATTTTCCTACAATAAACATGCACGCTATAAATAATGAGTTTATTAAATCAGAATTCAGAAGCACATCAAAGCCTAGTTAATTTATTTTCTATATCTCTAAAAGTAGTGGGATGGTATTTAAATAGAAATGGGGAAGGGAATCAGTAAGAAAAAACAAAGGCAGATTCTACAGGTCTAGAGACAGACTGGGATAAATTAGTTTCCTCACATCAAATGGGAATACTAGTAAAATATGTAGCTTACAGAGATATTGTAATAAATAACAATCTATTTAAAGTACTTAGCACAGAGTTAGGCATCAAGTAAGTAGTCAATAAATGGTAGTTATTCTTAGCTATTCCTAAAACCTTTCCTGGAAGAGGGAAGGTACTGTGAATGGGAAGTACAAAATGAATCAAAGCTTGGATTCTGGAATGGGGGTGATGAGTTCAGAAGGACAATGATGAAACCTAAGTAGAAGTGGAAGATTCGTGCAGTAGATAGAGAAAGAATGAGAAAAGGTATTGAAGTGGTAAGGAAAATGGAAATATTTGAGGCAAAAACCATGTGAAGAGTGGGCAGAACAGTTTAGGATGGGGAAACCAGGGAGTTGGTGGGAGCAGTAGGAGGCTATGGCAGTGTAGGAGAGAAGTGATAGATATACTAACATGGGGGAACCTGATGGCAAAAATGTTAATATGAATGGATGTTAGTATGAATGGACAAAGAAAATGCAGTGTTTGCACACAACATAATACTACTCAGCCTTAAAAAAGGGAGGGGGGGACACCTGTGTGGCTCAATGGTTGAGCATCTGCCTTCAGCTCGGGTCATGATCCGGGGTCCTGGAATCAAGCCCTGCATCAGGCTCCCTGCTCAGTGGGGAGTCTGCTTCTCCCTTTCCCTCTGCAATTCCCTCTGCTTGTGCTTGTTCTTTCTGTGTGTGTGTATGTCAAATGAATTAATAAAATCTTTAAAAATATAAAATAGTCAAATTCATATAATCAAAGAGGGAAATTGTGGTTTGCAGGGGCTGAGGGGAAGGAGTAAATGGGGAGTTATAATCAATGGGCATAACGCCATCAGTTAAGTAAGATGAATAAGCTCTGGAAATCTGCTACACAACATTTTACCTATGTCAATAATAATTAAAAATTTCTTAAGAGGGTAGACACATTAAGTGATCTTAATAAATTAAAAGAATTTTTAAAAATTGTTAAGAATCTCCAGGTCTTGGGACGCCTGGATGGCTCAGGAGTTGAGCATCTGCCTTTAGCTCAGGGTATGATCCCAGAGTCCCCAGATCGAGTCCCGCATCCAGCTCTGTGTGGAGCCTGCTTCTCTTCCTTCTTCCTGTATCTCTGCCTCTGTGTGTGTGTGTGTCTCTCATGAATGAATGAATAAAATCTTTAAAAAAAAAAAAAAGAATCCCCAGGCCTTGATGCCTGACTAAGGTACAGGGGAAGAAGGGAGAAGGGAGAAGGGAGATTATTTTGTTAAATGGATAGCATTAGTTGGAGGGGCTTGTTTTACTCTAGGTGGAGATCTAAGATGGAGATCATACATACTGAGAATGTGTGAAGTGACTGAAGAAGACTCCAATTAGTAAGCTTTGACTAGAGGGAAAACCAACAAGGCCAAGGTCTCTGGGTCTCTTTTCCAGAATTTCTGACATCTAAACCAGTTTGGATTCAGAATGACTGACATGACCATTACGCATTACCAAAGATGCTAACTTAGGAACACTCAGTATCCTCCTCAGATTTTGTTTTTAACCTACAGATTTTGGGATGTCCCAAAACTTAAATCCCATGGCTGTAGGACCAGAAGTCTGCTACTTCAAGAAGGCTGCTTCAGAGGCCTGAATACAATATGGCTCCCATTCCAACCTGTGGCATCTCTGGCCTCTGATGGGTTATTGTTCAGAGATGGAGACCCTTGCTATTTAGGACCAGCAGCACTGGTATTACCTAGGAGCTCATTAGAACTTCAGAGCCCCAGGCTCCACCTCAGACCTACTGAGTCAGACTCTGCATTTTAACAAGGTCCCCTTATTAAAGTCTAAGAAGCACTGACTACAGCATGGTTTGGGGAATCAGATACTTTTTGGATTATTCTGAAGAGGGGAAAATGACTTTAAATGTAAATGTAAAATAATGATGAGCCCCAATTTCAGAAATTTGAAAGAATAACAAATCATAGAATTGAGGAAACATGGTAGTTATATATTCATTAAATACATCTATTACTTTGGTAATCCAAGTAGATGATGATGATGACAATTGTTAATATTAACTTTCATTGAGCTCTTTGTTTCAGGCACTAAGTGCTTTCCAAATAGGATCTCATTAAACCTTCAAAATAATCTATAGTCTCGCAACAAACCTATGAGACAGGTATTGTTATCATTCCCATTTAACAGATACTGAAACAGGGTATTCAATTGACATGCCCAAGTTCACATAGCTAGTAAGTATTGGAGTGAATTTTCAATCCAGTATGTCTTGAGTCCAGAAGCCACAGACTTACATCCCATAGTCAGTCGACAAATTTCCCCTATCCCAGAACTGGGAAGTTCAATGTTTTCTGCAAGGTGTCTATAGTCTCAATGTTACTTGCTCACTTTTGGCTTGAAGAACTGGCCGTTGGCTGAACTACTCTGTATCCCACTTACATTTGACCTCTTGCGGCCTAACTTTTCTCCTTTCTCTGAAGCGACCACTACACATGATCAGTCTCTTTCAAGTTTCCACCAAAATTACAAAAGACATTTGTGGGTGTAGCAGACCTTACTGAAAGATTGAAACAATGGAGGGAAATTGATACTATAGCAATCCCCCCCGAAAAAACAAGTCTGAATATTTGATACCCTTGTCCTTAAAATTCTTTGTTCATCTTCTTAATAGAAAATTTTCAGTCTTCCTATGATCTTGCCCAACTCCCCAGGACCTCAATTTCCACATTGCAGGAGGCTTATCAAGTTATTTTTCTTAAAAATTGCATTCTTTTTTTTTAAATTAATTTTCATTGGTGTTCAATTTACCAACATACAGAAAAACACCCAGTGCTCATCCCGTCAAGTGTCCACCTCAGTGCCCGTCACCCATTCCCCTCCAACACTCGCCCTCCTCCCCTTCCACCAACCCTAGTTCGTTTCCCCGAGTTAGGAGTCTTTATGTTCTGTCTCCCTTCCTGATATTTCCCAACATTTCTTTTCCCTTCCTTTATATTCCCTTTCACTATTATTTATATTCCTCAAATGAATGAGAACATACACTGTTTGTCCTTCTCCGATTGACTTATTTCACTCAGCATAACACCCTCCAGTTCCATCCACGTTGAAGCAAATGGTGGGTATTTGTCGTTTCTAATTGCTGAGTAATATTCCATTGTATACATAAACCACATCTTCTTTATCCATTCATCTTTCGATGGACACCGAGGTTCCTTCCACAGTTTGGCTATTGTGGCCATTGCTGATAGAAACATCGGGGTGCAGGTGTCCCGGCGTTTCATTGCATCTGTATCTTTGGGGTAAATCCCCAACAGTGCAATTGCTGGGTCGTAGGCCAGGTGTATTTTTAACTCTTTGAGGAACCTCCACACAGTTTTCCAGAGTGGCTGCACCAGTTCACATTCCCACCAACAGTGTAAGAGGGTTCCCTTTTCTCCACATCCTCTCCAACATTTGTTGTTTCCTGCCTTGTTAATTTTCCCCATTCTCACTGGTGTAAGGTGGTATCTCATTGTGGTTTTGATTTGTATTTCCCTGATGGCAAGTGATGCAGAGCATTTTCTCATGTGCATGTTGGCCATGTCCATGTCTTCCTCTGTGAGATTTCTCTTCATGTCTTTTGTCCATTTCATGATTGGATTGTTTGTTTCTTTGGTGTTGAGTTTAATAAGTTCTTTATAGATTTTGGAAACTAGCCCTTTATCTGATATGTCATTTGCAAATATCTTCTCCCATTCTGTAGGTTGTCTTTTAGTTTTGTTGACTGTATCCTTTGCTGTGCAAAAGCTTCTTATCTTGATGAAGTCCCAATAGTTCATTTTTGCTTTTGTCTCTTTTGCCTTTGTGGATGTATCTTGCAAGAAGTTACTGTGGCCGAGCTCAAAAAGGGTGTTGCCTGTGTTCTCTTCTATGATTTTGATGGACTCTTGTCTCACATTTAGACCTCTCATCCATTTTGAGTTTATCTTTGTGTATGGTGAGAGAGAGTGGTCCAGTTTCATTCTTCTGCATGTGGATGTCCAATTTTCCCAACACCATTTATTGAAGAGACTGTCTTTCTTCCAATGGATAGTCTTTCCTCCTTTATCGAATATTAGATGAACATACATTTCAGGGTCCACTTCTGGGTTCTCTATTCTGTTCCAATGATCTATGTGTCTGTTTTTGTGCCAGTACCACACTGTCTTGATGACCACAGCTTTGTAGTACAACCTGAAATCTGGCATTGTGATGCCCCCAGCTATGGTTTTCTTTTTTAAAATTCCCCTGGCTATTCGGGGTCTTTTCTGATTCCACACAAATCTTAAAATAATTTGTTATTATTTCTCTGAAGAAAGTCCATGGTATTTTGATAGGGATTGCATTAAACGTATAAATTGCCCTGGGTAACATTGACATTTTTACAATATTAATTCTGCCAATCCATGAGCATGGAATATTTTTCCATCTCTTTGTGTCTTCCTCAATTTCTTTCAAAAGTGTTCTATAGTTTTTAGGGTATAGATCTTTTACCTCTTTGGTTAGGTTTATTCCTAGGTATCTTATGCTTTTGGGCGCAATTGTAAATGGGATTGACTCATTAATTTCTCTTTCTTCAGTCTCATTGTTAGTGTATAGAAATGCCATTGATTTCTGGGCATTGATTTTGTATCCTGCCACGCTACCAAATTGCTGTATGAGTTCTAGCAATCTTGGGGTGGAGGCTTTTGGGTTTTCTATGTAGAGTATCATGTCATCGACGAAGAGGGAGAGTTTGACTTCTTCTTTGCCAATTTGAATGCCTTTAATGTCTTTTTGTTGTCTGATTGCTGAGGCGAGGACTTCCAGTACTATGTTGAACAGCAGTGGTGAGAGTGGACATCCCTGTCTTGTTCTTGATCTTAGGGGAAAGGCTCCCAGTGCTTCCCCACTGAGAATGATATTTGCTGTGGGCTTTTCATAAATGGCTTTTAAGATGTTGAGGAAAGTTCCCTCTATCCCAACACTCTGAAGGGTTTTGATCAGGAATGGATGCTGTATTTTGTCAAATGCTTTCTCTGCATCTAATGAGAGGATCATATGGTTCTTGGTTTTTCTCTTGCTGATATGATGAATCACATTGATGGTTTTACGAGTGTTGAACCAGCCTTGTGTCCCGGGGATAAATCCTACTTGGTCATGGTGAATAATTTTCTTAATGTGTTGTTGGATCCTATTGGCTAGTATCTTGTTGAGAATTTTTGCATCCATGTTCATCAGGGATATTGGTCTGTAATTCTCCTTTTTGGTGGGGTCTTTGTCTGGTTTCGGAATTAAGGTGATGCTGGCCTCATAGAACGAATTTGGAAGTACTCCATCTCTTTCTATCTTTCCAAACAGCTTTAGTAGAATAGGTATGATTTCTTCTTTAAACGTTTGATAGAATTCCCCTGGGAAGCCATCTGGCCCTGGACTCTTGTGTCTTGGGAGGTTTTTGATGACTGCTTCAATTTCCTCCCTGGTTATTGGCCTGTTCAGGTTTTCTATTTCTTCCTGCTTCAGTTTTGGTAGTTTGTGGCTTTCCAGGAATGCGTCCATTTCTTCTAGATTTCCTAATTTGTTGGCGTACAGCTGTTCATAATATGTTTTTAAAATCGTTTGTATTTCCTTGGTGTTGGTAGTGATCTCTCCTTTCTCATTCATGATTTTATTCATTTGAGTCTTCTCTCTCTTCTTTTTAATAAGGTTGGCTAATGGTTTATGTATCTTATTAATTCTTTCAAAGAACCAACTCCTGGTTCTGTTGATCTGTTCCACAGTTCTTTTGGTCTCGATATCATTTAGTTTTGCTCGAATTTTAATTAACTGTCTTCTTCTGCTGGAGGTGGGGTCTATTTGTTGCTTTTTCACTAGTTCCTTTATGTGTAAGGTTAGCTTTTGAATTTGAGTTCTTTCCAGTTTTTGAATGGATGCTTGTATTGCGATGTATTTCCCCCCTCAGGACTGCTTTTGCTGCGTCCCAAAGATTTTGAACGGTTGTATCTTCATTCTCATTAGTTTCCATGAATCTTTTTAATTCTTCCTTAATTTCCTGGTTGACCCTTTCATCTTTCAGCAGGATGGTCCTTAACCTCCACGTGTTTGTGGTCCTTCCAAACTTCTTGTTGTGATTGAGCTCTAATTTCAAGGCATTATGGTCGGAGAATATACAGGGGACTATCCCGATATTTTGTTGTCAGTTCAGACCCGATTTGTGACCCAGTATGTGGTCTATTCTGGAGAAAGTTCCATGTGCACTTGAGAAGAATGTGTATTCAGTTGAGTTTGGATGTAAAGTTCTGTAGATATCTGTGAAATCCATCTGGTCCAGTGTATCATTTAAAGCTCTCGTTTCTTTGGAGATGTTGTGCTTAGAAGACCTATCTAGTATAGAGAGAGCTAGATTGAAGTCACCAAGTATAAGTGTATTATTATCAAAGTATTTCTTCAGTTTGGTTATTAATTGGTTTAAATATTTGGCAGCTCCCACATTTGGGGCATATATATTGAGGATTGTTAAGTCCTCTTGTTGGATAGATCCTTTGAGTATGAGATAGTGTCCCTCTTCATCTCTCACTATAGTCTTCGGGGTAAATTTTAATTTATCTGATATAAGGATGGCTACCCCTGCTTTCTTTTGAGGACCATTTGAATGGTAAATGGTTCTCCAACCTTTTATTTTCAGGTTGTAGGTGTCCTTCTGTCTAAAATGAGTCTCTTGTAGACAGCAAATAGATGGGTCCTGCTTTTTGATCCAGTCTGAAACCCTGCGCCTTTTGATGGGGTCATTAAGCCCATTCACGTTCAGAGTTACTATTGACAGATATGAGTTTAGTGTCATCATATCTATTCAGTCATTGTTTTTGTGGATTGTTCCACTGAACTTCTTCTTAAAGGGGAAATTTAAGAGTCCCCCTTAAAATTTCTTGCAGAGCTGGTTTGGAGGTTACATATTCTTTCAGTTCCTGCCTGTCTTGGAAGCTCTTTATCTCTCCTTCCATTTTGAATGAAAGCCTTGCTGGATAAAGTATTCTTGGTTGCATGTTTTTTTCATTTAGGACCCTGAATATATCCTGCCAGCCCTTTCTGGCCTGCCAGGTCTCTGTGGAGAGGTCTGCTGTTACCCTAATATTCCTCCCCATAAAAGTCAGGGACTTTTTTTCACTTGCTGCTTTAAGGATCTTCTCCTTATCTTTGGAATTTGCAAGCTTCACTATTAAATGTCGAGGTGTTGAATGGTTTTTGTTGATTTTAGGGGGGGATCTCTCTATTTCCTGGATGTGAATGCCTGTTCCCCTTCCCAGATTCGGAAAGTTTTCAGCTAGGATTTGTTCAAATACGTATTCTGGCCCTCTGGCCCTTTCCGCGCCCTTGGGAACCCCAATTAAAGGTAGGTTTTTCTTCCTCAGGCTGTCGTTTATTTCCCTTAATCTGTCTTCATGGTCTCTTAATTGTCTGTCTCTTTTTTCCTCAGTTTCCCTCTTTGCCATCAACTTGTCTTCTATGTCACTCACTCGTTCTTCCACCTCGTTAACCCTCGTCGTTAGGACTTCTAGCTTGGATTGCATCTCATTTAATTGATTTTTAATTTCTGCCTGATTGGATCTAAATTCTGCAGTCTTGAAGTCTCTTGAGTCCTTTATGGTTTTTTCTAGAGCCACCAGTAGTGTATAATAGTGCTTCTGAATTGGCTTTCTGACATTGAATTGTAATCCACATTTTGTAACTCTGTGGGAGAGAGGGCTGTTTCTGATTCTTTTTTTTTGAGGTGAGGTTTTCCTTCTAGTCATTTTGCTCAGTGCAGAGTGGCCAAAAACAAGTTGTATTGGGAAAAGGAGAAAAAGAGAGAGAAGGAAAGAAAAGAGAAAAAGAAAAAAGAGAAATAAGGAAAAAAGGGGGGAAAAAGAGAAGAAAAAGAGAAAGAAAAAGAAAGAAAAAAGAAAAAAAGGGGGGTCGGGTGGGGGAAGCAATCAGAAATCAAGAAGAAAGAAAGAAAAAAAAAAGCACAAAACAAAACAAAAACAAAAACAAAAACCACGGGGGAGTATCTTCCGATTCTGTATACTTTAAGTCCCTTGACTTCCCCTGGAACTGGTCCGTGTCGCTGGTCTTCTGGGGGAGGGGCCTGCTGTGCTGATTCTCAGGTGTTAGCACATGGGGGAGTTGCTCTGCCCCTGCCTAGTGCAGGGCTCAGTGGGGGTTGTTCACCCCGTGAGGCCCCGGGAGGAAGCCACAGTGGCGGGGGCAGCTCTGGGACCCTGGAGTCACCTCCCGCAGTAACCCCGGGGCTCTCCATCTGCAGGGCCTGGGGGCACCCGGGCGGGGCCGCTGATCTGCTCAGCTCCAGGCAGGAGCGTCCTTGCTGTCCTGGGCCCTCCCGGCCTCTGCCTGTCCCGGGGGGAGGCCGAATCCTGGGCTGTGTCCCGGCGCCCTGTGCTCCGGGGCCTGCGCTGTTGGATTCGCGCTCCCGGCGGTGCAGCCCCCTCCGCGGAGCCGCAGGCCGAGTCACTCCGAGCTGTTCCCGGAGCCGCGCCGCCCCCTCCGCCCAGAGCTTCTTCCTCCGCCTGAGCCTCCGCCGCCGAGCTGTTCCCGGAGCCCCGCAGCCCCCTCCGCGGAGCCTCCGCCCGAGCCCCTCCGAGCTGCTCCGGGTCCCGCCGAGCGCTGCAGCCCTTAGGGAGCTCGGCGCATCTCCCCGGGGCGCAGTTCCTCTGTTACTGTCCCAGGGAGCCCGAGGGCATCCCCGTCTTTCTGGGGATCCTGCTCCAATTCCCCGGGAGGCCTTTCCCCCGGGAAGGTTGGTGCAGCTCCTGCTCCTCCGGGACGGGGCTCTCCTGTCCTGGGGACACTCGCCCCGGCCTCAGCCCGGCTCCTCGCGGGGCCCCTCCCCCTTGGATGCCTTTTGTGTCTTTATTTCTTTTTCCCCGTCTTCCTACCTTGATAGAAGCGCGAACTCTTCTCACTGTAGCGTTCCAGCTGGTCTCTCTTTAATTCTCAGGCCGAATTCGTAGATTTTCAGGATGATTGGATGGTTTTCTAGGTAATTTGTTGAGGACAGGTGACTTGGAGACCCTACTCTTCCGCCATCTTGCCCCTCCCCCCCAAAAATTGCATTCTTCACCCTAAGAGAATTCTAGTGCCATCTATTAAAATATCAAATGTTCACAGAACTACATACAGATACAGATTTTGTTTGTTGGTTTTGTCTTCCTCAACATGGAATTATTGTTGGTTTTGTTTTCTTCAATGTGGAATTATACTGTACTCAATCTTCTGCAGCTTGCTTTTCTCACTCAGTTATGTGTAACAACTATTCTTCCATGCCAGCCCATACCAATCTATTTTATTCTCTTCAGGATATAGAGCCATTGTGTGGCTGTACCGTAATTTATTAGTCACTCCTATATTGATAGATATTTAGGCTATATCCACTTTTCCATGATACAGACAATGCTGAGATAAATACATTTTTACATAAAGCTTTGCCCAATTGTTTATTTCTAAAACAATGTTTTCCAGAAGATCTCTAGCAGGGACAAAGGGTAAGTGCACTTACGCTTGGAGAGATCATGTCCAATGGGCCTCTATAAAGGTTGCATCCATGTATATTCCAACCTAGGGTGTCTGGGGGTGTCCCTTTCCTGTACTCTTTCCAATCTAAACATCAGTATTTTTTCAGTCTTAATTTGTATTTCTTCCATTATAAGCGAGATAAAATGGCTTTTCAAAGTATTTATTGGGGCACCTAGGTGGCTCAGTTGGCTAAGCATCTGCCTTGGGCTCAGGTCATGATCCCAGGGTACTGGGATTGAGTCCCACATCAGGCTTCCTGCTCAGTGGAAAGTCTGTTTCTCGCTCTGCCCCTCCTCCTGCTCATGTTCTCTCTCTCTGTCTCTGTCTCTGTCTCTCTCTCTCTCTGTCTCTGTGTGTGTGTGTGTGTCTCAAGTAAATAAATAAAATCTAAGAAAAATAAAGTATTTGTTGGCCAGTTGTGCTATTTCCATGAATTGCTAATTTATACTTTTTGCCCATCCATCATTCTCTTACCATGCATGTTTTGGACTACTCCCATTCTCGATTCTTTCCAGGCTCAAAACCAGGCTCAAATCCAGGCTCAAAATATATCTCCACCACTTGAGGCTTTTAATCTCCTTATTTGCTTAAAATGTTCTCTTTTATTAATATATATTCTGTCATTCTTTTTTTAAGATTGAATTTATTTATTTATTTATTTATTTATTTATTTATTTATTTATTCATTCATGAGAGACACACAGAGAGAGAAGCAGAGACACAGGCAGAGGGAGAAGCAGGCTCCATGCAGGGAACCTGACGTGGGACTTGATCCCAGGTCTCCAGGATCAGGCGCTGGGCTGAAGGCGGCCCTAAACCACTGAGCTACCTGGGCTGCCCTATTTTGTCATTCTTAATATGAAGAGCAAGCTGTTTTTAAGAAGCCATTCCCTCTAAAACCCATTCTTTCCAAGACTATTGAATGAAATGGAAAACACACTGGAACACTAATGAAACCACTCTTCAATGGCAGAGAACTACAGTCTCACCTTTGTGTAACCCATGCATGTTTTTGCCAAAGTTGAAATCACAGCTGAGGTATAATTTGGTTCCTTACTTTTGGCATTTATCATTGGATCATTATTAACCTTGGGTTTTTCTCTGTCAACCCAGCATCCATTTGCATTCCTTTACACCCTGGCCATAAATCTTAGTCTGTGGCTTCAGTTCTAATGGCTGTGCTTTAGTAAAGCAGGCCTCCTTCCATGGAGCCTGCTTCTCCCTCTGCCTGTCTCTCTTAAGTCACAGATCATGGTTCGCTCCTTTTACCTGTTCCTCAGAGCTGCACTTCCTGTCATCTTCCCCAGCTAGGTTGCAGGTGAAAACACAGTCACTGAGCAGTCACGTGGCTGAGGCAAGGCCACAGGGACAAAGCTCCTTTCGGCCTGGGGCCTGAAACAGGCTGAAGCTGGCTGGAATAGACTGGAGAACAGGAAGTCCAAAGCCCAGGAGAGAAATCATTCTGGAGGAAAAGAACATCTGTGGAAAGCAATCTGCTCCAATAAATATTAAATGGGAGAAAAAAAAAAACAATAGAAGGCACTATGAATTAGCATCACTCTAATTCTATCCATGTGTGAGTGTGTGTACTGTCATATATAGAAAAATAATAAAAATATGTTCACCCAAACCCTAACAGTGGTATCTGCAAGTGAAGGAATTGCAGAGAATTTTTACTTTCTCCACTGCATAGAAAGGAGAAAGATAAATTGAGGGAAGAACTGTTGTATCAAAAAGGACTTAGGACTTGATGTTTGTCAGCCTCTCCAGATGGCAGAAGATGCTAAAATTAAAAGATGACTTCTGAGTACTTTTAGAAAAGGATGCCATGGAGGAAAAGCTGAGAGAGGGACTGTACCACCTTTCATTACATCCTCAGAAAGATCAAAGGATCAGAGTGGTTTTTGGTCACACAAAAGGCCCTTTCAAGAGATTTAAGGGTGTGCCTAATGGAACCTCTCAAACAATAATGCCTTTAGGAAGCTCCAGGCTGTGTACCTACCCCATCTCAGGAATCCAAGATAGAGAAGGGCTTATCTCCCACAGATCTGTGGGTGTCTTTTTTTCTAATGGATTGAACCCCAGTTAAATCCATTGGAGACTCATCCTATCAGTTGATGGCCTGAATAAAACAAAAAGCTTGACCCCCCAAGCAAGAGGCCATTCTGCCAGCAGACAGCCCTCAGACTTAAACTGCAACAGTGGCTCTTCCCTGGGTGTGCAGGCTGCTGGCCCACCCTGCACATTTTGGACTTGCCACCTCCATAATTTCATGAGCCAATTCCTTCAAATCTCTCTCCCTCATTCTCAATCTCTCTCTCTCTCCCTCTGTCTCTCTCCACACACACACACACACACACACACACACACACTATTCATTCTGTTTTCTCTGGAGAACCCCAACACAGCAAAGAAACAGGAATGGCCTTGGGTTGTCAGCAAGCGTGGAACTGAGACTTTTGTTCTGGTGGCCCACGAGGAATTGAATGCTACCAACAATCCTGTGAGCTTGGATGTGGCTTCTTCCCCAGTTGAGTCTCGGATGAGATCCCAGCCTGGTCAACATCTTGATTGCAGCCCTTGCCAAGAACCCAGAAAAGTTGTGTCAAGACTCATGACCCACAGAAACTGTGATGTAAGAAATGTGTGTTGTTTTCAGCCACTACATTTGTGTAAGTGGTGTTACACAGGAATAGATAATGAATACAAGAAGTTATGGAAACTTGGGGAATTTTGTCTATATAGTTGACCCTTACTATTTCTTTTGAGGGATCTCCTAGCTTCCAGAAGTCAACCTTGTGCAATGCTTTGTGAGCAGAAATATCCTCTGGAAAAATGAAAGGACTGTGGTATTGTAGAAAGAGGCTTTGAAGTCACATGGACCTGGACTTGGATTTTACCTCTACCACCTCCTATCCGTATAACCTAGGGCAAGTCACTTCACCTTTTCACCAGCATGAACTTCCCTTTCCTCATCGGACATAAAAGATTTTAGGGGCCCCTGCATGGCTCAGTCAGTTAAGCATCTGCCTTTAGCTCAGGTTATGATCCCAAGGTCCTGGGATCAAGCCCCATGTTGGGCTCTGCTCAATGGGGAGTCTGCTTCTTCCTCTCCCTCTGCCCTTTCTCCCCCAGCTCATTCTCTCTCTCTCTCTCTCTCTCTCTCTCTCTCTCTCTCCTGCTTTCTTTCTATCAAATAAATGAAATCTTTTTTAAAAGATTTTAATAACAATGTCTGTTTCTCAGGATTGTCATGGGGATTAAATGAAATAATAGATGTGACGCAAGGAGTCTAGTGCATGAAACAGAGCAAGGACTCAATATGTGGAACCTTTTTAAAGATAATTTTCAGAGGGTTCCCAAGCCCACAAAATCCCAAAGACAAACACCATTGCCTATCCCTCCCCCAGATCCAAGACCATTATTTCATCTGGTGACCATGGTCACCATTCCCCACTAGATAGAGAAAAACTGCCAGGCCCAATAAATATTTGATGAAGAAGAACATGGAAAACGAAACAAAAACAACCTCCACCAGACTACAAGCCCTGTGAAGACAAAAACCATATCTATGTTTTTTGCTACTCTATACACAGCACTCAGCACAGTGCCTGAAATAGAATCGATGTTCAGTAAGTAGTTGCTAAATAAATGAATGAATGAACACATGATTGAATGACTACCACATATATGGGACATGAAGGAAAACAGGTTGGATTTTACATCCGATACGTAGCTCCTCTGCCTGGATGGCTTCTCAGAGTTCCTTGATAGAAGCACAGGGCCTACCCCCCAGGGGCTCCCTTTATGCTGACTTATTTCTACTGTTGTCTTGGGGAATTGTTAATTTCCCCCAAAGGAAGGCAAATAGCTGTAAGCAGACTGACCATGGTTTTCTAATTACAGTAGAGGTAGAATGCCATTTTTAAAAGTATCTCCTGGGTATCAGACACTGCTTAGCTTTCAACACACATTATTTATCCCATTTAATTCCTTACCACAACTTTCTGGGGCAGAAAGAGATTTCAAAAGAGATTACTGCATTTCTTTTTTTTTTAAAGATGTATTTATTTATTCATGAGAGACACACACACACACAGAGAGAGAGGCAGAGACACAGGCAGAGGGAGAAGTAGGCTCCATGCAGGGAGCCTGACGTGGGACTCAATCCTGGGTCTCCAGGATCACACTCTGGGCCAAAGGCAGCGCTAAACCACTGAGCCACCTGGGCTGCCCAAGAATACTGCATTTCAAAAGAAATTACTGAGGTACAGTGAGGTTAGGTGCCTTGCCCAGGATCACACAGCTAGTAAGTGACAGAGATAGGATATGAACTCAGACCCGTCAGACTCCAAAGACCATGCTCCTTCTTCTGCACCAGGATTGGGGCCTGGGAGTAGCCACAGACTGTTAGAAAGCCTAAGAGCAGGGACCCTATCTTATTTGCCTTTGTGCCTTGAGTTCTAACACAGTGGCTGTCAAGTAGTAGAGATTCAACAAATGCTTCACAAATGAATGTATCAGTAAAGAACTCGTCCCACTCATTCACTCATTTAACAAATATTTACTGAGTGCCTATAGCATGCCAGGCATGTCTAGGTAGAAGCCAGGGATACAATGGTGAACAAACTCCCTATGGCACCTACATTCTAATTGGGGGGATATACTATAAACAAATACACAAGAAAACATCAGATAATGATGGGTACAGAGGAGAAAAAAGAGCACAAAGCAATTAAGAATGACTGGGAGGTCAAGGAAAGCTGCTGAAACAGAGGACATTTAAGCTGAATAATGAGAAGGAGCTATTTTTGTGAAAGTCTGGGGGACATATGTTGGAGAGAAATGAAACAACTAGTGCAAAGATCCTGAGGCAGGAATAAACTGGGTGTGTGACAAATTGAAAAAAAGAAGATAACATGCTAAGAGCGAGTACGAGTAGGGGATTAAGTGCTGAGAGATGAGGTGTGTTCGTTTGCTAGGACTGCTATACTAAAGCAGTCCCACAAACCAGGAGGCTTCACAAAAATGCACCGTCTCAGTTCTGGAGGCCAGAAGTCCGAGATCATGGTGTTGGCAGGGTAGGGCTCCTTCTGAGGCTACGAGGAAGAATCTGTTCATGTCTCTCTTCTAGCTTCTGATCGTTTTCTGGCAATCTTTGACATACCTTCTAGAAGCATCACCTTGATCTCTGCCTTCATCTTCACATGGGACTCTCCCTGTATGTGTGCTTGTCTCCAAATTTTTTCTTCTTATAAGAGCACTGGCCATATGGGATTAGGGCCCACCCTACTGCAGGATGACCTCATACTAATTTAGGTAATTACGTTTGCAACAACCCTATTTCCAATAAGGTCACATTCCAAGGTTCTGGGGGTTAAGACTTAACATATCAATTTCAGGTAGAAATAACGTATAACGTGAGGTTAGCAAGACAGGCCAGATGAAGGGTTATGGAAGGCCTCAGAGGCCATGGTAAGGGGTTTGGATTTGCTCTGGTTGTAATGGGACGTCACCAAAGGGTTTCAAATCAAGCAAGTAGCATGATCTGATTTATGTTTTGAAAGGATCATTCTGGCTGCTATGTTAGATTATGAGAGAAAACAGCCTCCTGTGCCTGCATGAGTCATATGGCCCCCCTGCTAGGGATGGGAATTCTCATAACAACCACTTACTGGACCTGAGGCTTTAGTTTTCATTGTCTATCGTTAGTTCACAGGAAAAACAAATTTAGCTTCCAATTGACGAGATGAACACATCCTTATAACTTCATATAAAAAGACTGTTTTCTTTCCTGGATGTTTACATTAAAACAAATTATAAAAGTGATACAAGCTCTCGGCAAAAACATCAAATAATACCAACAGAGGTAAATCAGCAAATATAGGCTCCCAGACAGTTTGCCCCCATCCCTCTCCATTCCCATATCTCACTCTTTACACATCCACATTTTAAAAGAAACTTTTGGAGATCCCCTTCCTAGAATTGTTTATGATAATCTCTACACGTCTCTACATGGATTCTTACCCACGGTAAATTCTTAACACTAGGCCAACTGCCCAAACAGGCTCCTATTACCTCCTTCCCATAAACTGGCCCAGAAATGGTCAAGGGTGAATGGCACTTAGCTGCAAGATTAGCAGAAGAAAGATCACTGGACTTGAGATCAAAAACATTGAGCTCTAGTTTCTGTTACAACACTTCCTGGCTCTGAGATACTGAACAAATCACAACCCAGTCTTAGTCTTAGTTCCCTCCCCTGTTTCAAGGGTTTGTTGTGAAGTTCAAGGGTATCTGTATAACAAAGCATTTCTAATACATTGCTGTTAGAGTAGACAACCTTCCCCTCCACTCTCTGTGTACACACAGCCATATCCATTGGTATTCACCCATATACAATGGAGTTTTTGTTTCATGATTGGCACTGGAAAGAGGAGTTAGGCTGGAGGACAGGCAAGGAGGGAAGCAGTACAATTGGCTTTGTCAGGCTGGGTGGTATCTGGGGTGAGGAATATTTCTCCAGGTGACTTTGCCAACCTCAGATGTGGCCAAGTGGGGATTGGAGCCAGAGGGAATGAAGTGGGTGCATCGTTCTTGAGAACATTAGCTGATTGGTTCAGGTGTATCTGGGATGTCCTGACTCAGTGCCGTATTCCAGAGTCTCAGAGGCAGAAATAATCAGGAAATATTTTGGTGGGAGGGGAGGTGCCAAGATTCTGCTAATATTCAGGAAAGGCTACCAAGCCCATAGATACTGGACTTGGAAAAAATACTCTGTCACTATAATAGACTGCCGGTTTATGCCATTCTAAATTGTGATTTGGGTTGCCATCTAGGAAATGGGCCTGTTTTTTCCTTCCATTGAATCCCTACTGCCTAGTGGCACCCAATAAACACTGGTTATGAACTGACTATTCTCATACATTTTCCTTTAGCCCTCATGACAATTGAATAGCAACGATGTTTGTATAGTAAACTTGTAAAGCCCAGTTTTATACCCAGTTTCAATTCATCTCAACAATCCAAGGAGGCAGTTTTTAATTATCATTCCTACTTTATGGATGAGGTTCCTGAGGTTAAGAGAGGTCAAATCATGAGCCCAACAAGTAGCAGAGCCTGAAATAAACATGCCTTCCATCACTTACCAAGGGGTGTATGAGATGGTGATTATTAGGCTGTGACTTATAAGATAGAAGAACTGCTTGTGGTGGGTAAGAGCGGTGTCCCTGAAAGGTGGTGTACATCTAGGGAAGAGACACATCTTCAAGCAGGAAACAGGAGCTAAAGAAGGCAAACTTTACACAAACAGCCATCCCACTAGTACTGTATCGTTGAAGGTCCCACTCTGTGCTGGGCCTTGTATCTGGTCCTTGGGACACAAGAGTGAACAAGTGAGACAATGAGTTCTCCCAGGCGGTGAGAAGATGGTGCCCACCATGTAGGAGGCTGATAAGGCTTCAGGATATGGGGGAAGAGGGTGAGGTCTGTCATACTCTTGTATGGTTTTTCAAATACCAGTCCAAGACGTAGCACCAAACCTCCAGGAATCTATTTCTTAAAACCTAATTCAGATGATTCTGATGCGTAGTCACGACAAGTAGGATGTGCTTGTTGCACATCACTTTGGCTCCCTTTTATTTTTCCTGAGCTTTTAAATTAAAAATTCTACCTCCATCCCAGCTTTGCTATAGAGGCACACTGAAGTCAGAATCTTTTAAAGAGTAGTGATCACCCACGCACCCCTAGGCCAGAGAAATAACCAGAAAAATGGCCTCAATGGTAAGGAGAATCCTATGGAACTCAAAACCATACTGTGAGATCCAGAAGCCCCTTTAATAGCTTTTCAAGGAGAGACTTTCTCTAGGGCCAATGTTAGAGATCCAAAGTTTTGTTTAATCCAGAAAGGCAAAAATTCCCTTGCAATAAGCCTCAAGTCTAGGCCCTCTGGTTCCAAATCCTATGCTTTTCCCATTCTGTCTTCTATTCCATCTGCAGCCTCCTGAATTGAGATCTTAAAATGTCTGAGAGACGCTAACACTGGGTAATGTACAGACAGGGAACCTCTTCAACTCCGCAGCTTAAGGAGGCCTACCTAAGGGGAGCAAAAAGCCAAAAATGTCTTTTTCCTACCCTGAATGTTGCTCTCTGCTCTATTATTTTTGAGAATAAGACTTTTTTTTACTTGTGGTTGTTCAAACAACTCTCTTACCTCACACCCTCTAGCATTAAGATGGGATTGCTTATTATGAAGGAGGGAAGAGAGGCCAGGAGAGGGGTCTTGGGAGCCCCAGGAAAGGGCAGAGTCTGAGCTCCTAGGGAAGGAGCCTGGGAGGCCTGGAGCTAGATGGAGTCCAAAGGCCAAGCGCTGGAGATCCCTGGGAAAGAGAATAACTCTACTTCTTGCTTTGCCTAGTGTCAGGAACTGAACGTTTGTTTGCCTCCCAAGTCCATATGTTGAAATCCTAATTCACACTGTGATGGTATTTGGAGGAGGGGCCTTTAGAAGGTGATGAGGTCAGGAGGTGAAGCCCTCGTGGACAGGATGAATGCCCTTTAAAAAGGGACTCCAGAAAACTCTCTAGCTCTTTTTCTGCCATGTGAGGATACAATGAGAAGCTGCTAGACTGTGACTTGGGTGAGGGGCTCTCACCAGGACCAACCATGCTGGCATCCTGATCTTGGACTTCCAGTCTCCAGATCTGTGTGAAATAAATTTCTGTTGTTTCTAAGCCACCCGATCTATGATAATTTGTTATAGCAGAGCCCAAACTAAGACACGGGTAGTAGTTCCAGGCTACACCTGTTGTCCCTGGGTAATTATCAACACCACCATCCCATTGTTAAAAGTGTCCTAATCACACAATATCTGGCCATTCCAGCAAAGGAGAAACTGGAGTCCTTCCTTCCTCCTTTTATCCTAGGACATTGCTTTGAGAAAGGAACTACAACTTTCAGACACCAGGACAATGAGCTCCTTAAAGTAGGGACTGCCATGTGACTGATTTAATAAGAAAAGCATTTCTTAATAATAAGAACAGCATGAAGTTTATTATGTACAATAAAAAGAGAATGTCAGGACACCTGGGTGGCTCAGTGGTTTAGCGTCTGCCTTCGGCCCACGGCATAATCCTGGAGTCTCAGGATCAAGTCCCACGTCAGGATCCTGCATGGAGCCTGCTCCTCCCTCTGCCTATGTCTCTGCCTCTCTCTCTCTGTCATGAATAAAATCTTTAAAAAGAATGTCTGCTAAATACCTTGTGATTGAATTTTGTATCCCCACCATCTAGCTGTAAGTCTGAATTCATGGTTCTTGCCTCACCTACCCTCATAGTTCCCTTTTGACCAAACCAAACCTACATCAGTATCTTAATGATTGCACTGACATCTGGTGGTCAATTCCAGGTGTTTCTCTGGGCCTCTCCTGTACTAGATGATGGATTGGTCTGTATGTACCACCTTATACTCCATCAAAGCCACTTTTATCTGAGCCCTACAGCGACCAGATGTGGAACTGTAATTCATAGTAAGTTGTTGATGGCTGGTAACACCTAGATGTTTTTTTTCTCCAAAGATATTTAGAGGTAGGGATGGTGATAGTGTGGAAGGGGTCCAGGAAAATGATAAATGACCTCAGAAACCCAAATTTCCTTGTGGAATTTCAGGCTTATGAGGAAGTTACCTTTGTAGAGGTGTCCTTCCTAAAATATCAAATAGGTCAAAAGCATTAAAGTTCTCGGTAGCAAAAAGTCAACACCACAGCAGATGTGATTGGATACCAACTGGAGAAATTCTTAAACAAAGAGTTGGATACCTGCTAAATTGCCTTATTACGGGTCTGGCTCATGGAAAGGGGAAGGAGGAATCAGATGCAAGAAAAATAGAGAAAGTAGGAAAGCCAGACTTTGAGGTTGTTTTCTGTGTTCCACAAAAGTGTTAAAAGGAAATGTTTGTATGTTCAACCACCTCCCCCAAAGACCCCCTCCTTGGTCACCTAAGAGGGCTTCTCACAGAAGACATTTTAATCCCAACACACCACAAAGAGGGTAGGACTAGCCTTACTTTTCACTGGAGGAACATTTGATCACCCATCATCCTCCTGGCAAGGAATGACTACAGGCAGGAGGCCTGTCAAAGCCCATCATCTTAATCACTAAAAGCTCAAAAAGGAAGAAAAAAATACAGCTCCCAGTTAATCCTCATGCCATCAGGAAAGGATCACCAACGTATGAGGCAGGATCATTTAAGTAGCCATAATGAATGAGGTATCTGGAATCCCTCAGAAGATGCAAGCTGCCCCTCATTTGTTTCCTTATTGTAAAAAGTATTACTGAATCTGTACTTGTAAAAATAATTAAGTATCTAATAAATAATTTTAAGAAATGAGCCTGCTGGTAGGATTTTGCAGGTACCTTTTATACTATCCTCCCTCAACACCCCCGCAACCATGCCCCCCTTTAAAAACACACCAGACACCAGGTTGGATAAGGCTGTGCTTTATTACATGCATAATTACAAATCTGTGCTAAGTGAAAATGTATAAAGCAATGGCGACCCGGGTTTATGCCACACAGAGAAAGGGCTGGACGATTCCATTAACCCTTCTGCCAATGTCCATTCCATTGCCTTTAACATGATTGTTTCCATGTCTTACAATTTGCATAGCACTTACTTGTTAAAGTACTTTCCATTCATTGTCTCAGTTTATCCTCACAACAACCCTGTGAGGTAGGTAGGGCAATTAACACTATCCCCATTTTGCAGATGGGAACATGGAGGCACAGAGCGGTTAAGATCTCAAGGCTAGTTAGTAGAAGCATAGGGAATAGAAACCAGGTCTCCTAACTCCCCAGCCCATGTCTTCCTTTTTAGACTATGTTACTATGCATGACCAGGGAGCAAAACGAAGTGAACAGTAAGCCATAGCTTTGGTACACACTGTGCCTATAAGTGGGGGCCAACATCTCTGCAAGCTAGAATAAAGCTAAGAAAGCATGACTTAAGGGTTGGCAACACTCCAATAAACAATTGCTCTGAACAGCTCAGCACCAAGCTTCCTTTAGAAACTCAGGCTATATCAGCTTTGGTTGATGCTAGTTTCGGTATATGCCCAGCTACTACTGCTATCTATATACACTGGCTTTGGCTGAACTCTTACCAGCACTTAGGAACTAAAATGTTGAGTAGGGCAGGTTTTCTTTGGCTACTGTGGTTGGAGCCGGCCCTACGAATGAGCATACTACAGAGAACTCATATAATGGCCCGTGGGCTGGAACCTGGCTTTTCTGATCCTCCTAGCCTCACTGGCTCATCTGACAGGTAAGAGTTTTCACAGGGCAAGAAGTGAACGGACAGAGGTAAGAGCAGGAGGCTGGCCCTAGTCAAATAAAGAAGAGTCGCCGTCATGACATCGATGTCATTGTTAGGTGACAGGACCAGGGTGCCGTCTGTCAGGCCCTACTCCTCTCTGGCCTATACTTGGTTAGCAGCAGAGCTTCAAAAGACAGTTTAAAAGAACAAAATATTAAAATATCATTTTTAAAAATATAGAATGAAATTGATTTCTTAATCATTACATAATCCTAAAGGACCAAATATAATAATAAAAATGTAAATACTTATTAAAAAGCTGAGTACTGAAAAGGCAGGGCAAAGGGAGAGAAAGGAGGGAGAAAGGGGCTGAAGTCAAATGGACAGGGAAAAATGAGCACTCTTGAAGGACCATATATTTTGAGGTACATGCAATACGATGAGCTCGAACATTCCCACCCTGATAAAACAATCTCAGGCCACTTCCTTGTCTCCGTGTTGCCAGATGGCATTTCACTCACCAAATACCAGGCTGCCTCTGATTTTCAACAGATTTGGACTAGTAGATAATAAGGCTTAGCAATGAATACTTCATATGTCTGCCTTGAGATACTAAAAGCCCTCAACGTTCTCAATAAATACCACCAGCTCTGGCCCCTAATGGTGGAGCAGATCCCTGCTCAGCCCATCAGCTCAGAAATATCTTCCATTCTCTGTTCTCGGAATGATGCTGTTGTCCCTCCCTGCAAGGTCCACATTCAAAACAACATGCTTGTTAATAGCTGAGAGAAATCTGAATTTGGGGGTGGGGAAAGGAGTGACAGGAAAAAGGGGAGAAAGAGGAGAGGCCGAGACCATTTTTTTTAAACCCTCATATTTTTATACCATCACATGCACTGTTTCTCTTTTAAAAGGCCAAACTTTAGGCAAGGCATTCCATTTAATTAGTGTACACAGAGGCTGAAGACCCTTTGGCAGGAACTGAGAGGTAGGAATTTATGACTGTGGGACTGGGCAGGGTGACCTGATAGGCCCCATCCAAGAAATGCAAACCCAGCACATCAGATTCTTTCTTTCTTGGGTGATTTGGAAAAAAATCAGACTACACAGTGGAAAAATCAATTTTGCTCCCTACATCACCTCACAACTCCCCAGATCCAGATGTTCCAAAATGAGACTGTGGCCTGACAACATCTGTGGAATCACGTGAAGTTGCTAACACCTATTATTCCAGGAACTTCTCTCCTGAGAGCAAATAACCGAAACTGAGGCAAAGCAAAACTGAGTGGCCACCACAGGTCCATTACATTAATTTCACTGTAAATTTACACAGCTCCCTGAGCTCTGATCTGAGAAACCCTTAACTTTTTTCTCTTTAATACACAGTAAGTACATTCTAGGGAGGCTAAAATATAGATTTAAAAAATATTTTGCTATCAAATTTCAAGACAATCTACCTAAAGCTTATCATTTAGGCAATGGCAAGTAGTCACTGCCCTCCTTCCTGAGCAGATGTCTCTTCGTGGGTCAGCCCTCTGCAAAAAAGTAGACTGCCTCCAGCCAAATGCTGCTTTGAGCCTCTCCTCTGCTTACAAAACCTGGTTTTTGAAAGGCTACGTGATGTTTTCTCTACCTGAGGCATATGATCAAATAGTTTATAAATGCTAGGATGTATGGCTTGGGGCATAGGATGGCCTTCCTCCCACCATCTTGTGAGAACTCACGTATTTTCTTACTAGGGGTTTTCCACTGCCCCGTCTTCCAGCTCTCTCTCCAGGAGGAATCCAGGCAAACCCAGAGGTGGTTTAAAAAAAATCAAGGTTTGAGGACACTTAAGTTTAGGCCACATATTTAGACATCTATCTTTTTTAAGGACTGAATATTATACTTCCCATTTACTTTCTAAATTTCTAGTTTTTCTCAGGGTTTTTAGGAGCTCAATACTCTGTGGACCACCCTGAAAAATGTTCTCCTGCTTTCTCTGAACTGATGGGTAGCAATGTGGCCAGTCATCAGTAAGCACTTTGGTAATATAAAACACACTAGCCATTTCAAATTCTCACTATTGTCTTCACTATCATTAAAAACTCAACTTCAAAAAAAAAAAAACTCAACTTCAAAAATTACACTCCTTGTGATTGAAAAAACAAAAGATACTGTGGGGTGACAAGCTCACGCCCCTATTCATCACCCCACAAAACAAACCAAGATTGAGACCCAGCAGGGACAGGTGATTCAAATACTTAAAACATATCACATGCAATGATTACTTTGCATGATGGACTCTACTGCGTGACAAGTTTTTAGAAACATATTTGCTCCCCTCATACTTGAATAAATTCATAAGATCAGGGTTAAGGGGCACCTGGGTGGCTCAGTCAGTTAAGGGTCCAACTCTTGATTTCAGCTCATGATCTTGGGGAGATAAGGGGTTGTAAGATCAAGCCCTGCATCGAGCTCCACACTGGGTGTGGAGCCTGCTTAAGATTCTCTCTCTCCCTCTCCCTCCACCCCTCCCCACCTTTAAAAAAGAAAAGATCATGGTTAAGAATTACTTCACAGCCTTAGACCACACTAAATCCCCATTACTTCATTTTTCTTGTGTTCAAACAGAAATGGAGACTTGCTAGAGAAATTTATACTGTGCTGTGCTCTTCCCATAAGGGGTTCAGATTCAGCCTCTGATGCCAAAACAACTGAACTGCTTTGCTGTTCAACCAGCAAATTAATGGTTTGCTCTGCCAGCTGGCAAATCCAAAGTGTCATCAATGTCAGATTATCCACCAGAGGATATCAGTTCTGTGGATTATACCACTTCTACTGCACAGCTGGCTGGTGCCAGAAAGGAAGCAAGGGCCAGAAAAGAGGAGAGGTCTGAACAAACATCTAAATAGAAATGACCTTGAGAGTGGCCATTAGTTTGCATTTTTAATCCCCTGCTTCCTCCCTCCAGTGGTATAACCACACGTGAACTGCTTCGGCTTAATTCTTTACATTGAAGATCTGACTCTACAAAGTATAGCAGCTAGACTTCTACAAACCTATAGACTCCCACTGCTTTCATGGCTGGATGCCTACCAGATATTTTTCCTTGGAAAATCCTAACTCTCTTGAAGCACTTATTGGCCTTCTTTTGTAGATCTTTCCCTAGTGTTGGGCAATTTTCTTTTCTCAGTGCCCAAACAGACTAGTCTCAACTCAAATTAATTTTTAAATCACATATTATCTAGTCTCTTGCCATTGAGGTATGTGGCCACCCGAGACTACTGACAGACCTCCCTGTATCAGCTCTGTTTGTTGGATAAGTCTGCCCAATTGCTGAATCTGCAATGGCAGAAAGAACATTTTCCATTGCCTTAAGACAAGAAACTCTTGAGTGTTAGGTGCTGAGCTAGCAGTCCAGCAGAGAGCGCTAGCCACAGTTAGCCAACCTTTGAGCCAAACCATAGGACTGGACATATAACGAATACCATACACTATAGCTACTTCTAGCATATGTGTTACAAGGATTCCTGAGAAGCTGAGGTTAATGAATGAGATTTATCAGGAGTGAGGTATCAAAAGGATATTATTCTCTGGAGGTCCAATCGGTGCTTAGCATCTAGAAAGTATACCTTGGCACAGTGTTATCTGATTTCTTGAATTAATTCTCTGAAGTAGCACCTTAACACTGGCTCATCTGTCTGAAATCAAAAACAGAGCCTAGAAGAAACAAAAAGGCAGACACAAACGTCTTCCATAGCACTGCTGTGCTATGAAAGGCGACCAAACCTTTGTTATCAAATACCAGAAATACTAACACTTCCTGTTTTGCAAACTTTTGCTGGAAGGCTAGTAAGAAAAGATAGGTAGTGAACGAAAAATCTAGAGATAAGAATGATTTCTGCACAATGCACAGGGGTGGTCTGGCACACAGCCTCATCTCATATGAGGAAATCAGTGGCATAGAAGGGACAAAATACATAAAGTGACTGAGTCATGACTCTAAGACAAGATAACCTAGAGAGTTCTTTCTCTTTCAGTAAAATGTTAGCATGATATACTTTTAAAAAAAGGAACTCTGGTGACTGCCTTGATATTTGAAAGATTAAAATCAGTACAAGCCTTGGCCACCCAGTTCTGAGCAATAAAAGAATTTCGGATTTTGGAAAGATAAGAACTAGGGGTAAAAAAAAAAAAAAGAACCTAGATTCAGGGCTCAGCAACTTTTAGAAGGAGGAATTCTGAGGTGTTTGGGGAGGACAGGCAGAGGGTGGAGGAGGATATGCTGAGAGACTGCTGGTTCTAGGCTGGAAGGATGGTGCAAAAAAGTGCAAGGAAACAGACTCCTACGTGGAACAGGAAAAGGCTGAACTCACTCACAGCCCTGGCATTTAAATCTCGCTGCTGTGGGGAGTTGACAAGAAAGGGAGGGAGGCCTGGGGGCAGCAGCTGAACTACACAGCAAAGCAAATGGCTGTGCGTTACCTCTGGTCCACATGCCTTAAGGTTGCTGAGCCCTGGTTCACAATTTAACTCACCCTGGGAGTCAGTTCTTGAAAAAGGAATGGTTAGCCAGGCATGGCACTCAATCCCAAAGAGAGGTCTGGGGACTGAGGCGCAGGAGGGGGAAAGAATGGAGGGGAATAAGAAGGAGCAGCTGCACTTGGGGAAAACACAAGAAAAAGAAACCGGTGTGGGAATGACGGTGGTGGCTCTGTGATTCCACCAGGTGTCCCTCCAGTATGAGGTTTTCTACTGTGGTAAAGGTGGTAGAAAATTGAGACAGGCACCTTTTCAATTGGATACAAGCACCTTTGGTGTCACCAGGCCTTGTCCACACCCCTGGGTCTTAGGATGGTTCTGCATTTCATTTAGAATTTTAATGAGCCCCAAGGGAGTTGCAGCTGCCCATCTTACCCTGATGCCTTGAATCAATTTGAAAGTACCCCAAGCCTAAATTCGTGTTCACAGGGACAACACTGGCCTGTCATATGTACTTAACACTGGGAGGAGGCATGAGTGCCCAGTTATTTTAGTACTGGTGGTCTATACAAAGGAATGCATGAGAGTGCAGATTCAGCTCGGGATCTTCCCTGGATTATCAGTATGCAGTCTCAACTTGGTTCCCTTTACTATTCTTACATATTCCAGAAGCCTAAAGCACCATCACTCATGGAGGTGGCATCTGGGTAAGAGAATTAGTTGGGACCTCACCAAAAAAATGTGAAATTCCTAGTCATCGACTTTGCTTAGAACTTTACTAATCATTCATTTCAAGGAAGCTGCAGAAATCATTCCTCGCTACGAACAAATTCATGGCAAAGTCCTTGTCTATGAGCTAAACAAATACCATCTGGAAAATTACCCTTTTTGCAGACAAGGAGAAGAGTTCCATAACTTATCTTTGTGCACTTCAAAAGAGTACCAGGAACAAGCAAGCTATAAAAGTCAACCTCTCTAAATTCGTTTAGAGAAGGTTAACCAAAGCAGCATTGTCTTATAATCAGATATTAAAATTAACATACACGTACAGACACACACACAAACTAATAATGCTAAATATTGTAACAGGAACAAGATAATATTTGAACTGAATTTTTCACAGTCTGGAAAACACCATTACTATTTTCCTTCTGGCTTTCCTTTCTGTGGTTGGAAAAGCAAAGCCCCTTAGTTTACACTTCATCTTCCACCAATGACAGAGTCCAAAAAAGTGACTTTTTCATGAGTTTCCTGCAGGCTATAGGTCAGGACGGTTGGAATTTTTCTTGCATAGTTTTCAGTGATTGCATATTGGCTAATGATTATTATATTTTAAAAATTTATTAAAGAATTAAACCATAGCAATCTTGTTGACTTTCTCACGAAATCCTCCTAATGCAGTATCACAGAAGCCTAACTGTATTTTCTCTTAAAGAGAAGATTAAATTCCAGAGATTATGTAGTGCAACTGGTTAACTTATAGGAAAGAGACAACACACTAATATAACTTCACCATCCAAACATGGGAAATGTGTTTTGGGTACCCAGTTAACAAAATACATCCATGGTCTGCAATGTCCTTCCAGTTTTATATCCAGCACAACCCTGTGATTCTAATTGAAGAGAATGGAGTCAGGATCTTGGTTTGCCATCTGTGCTATATGCTTTAACACATCCTTTTTGGTAATGATTCCGAGCAACCGCCTGAAAGGCAAAACAAGACAGCAAAACAAAAATAAATGTGCAGTTAGCATTCTCAGAGGTGATGCTTTTCCTCCCCGATCCTTTGCAACCTTGTCTTCAAGAACTGTCCACATCCACAGGATGAGGAGATAACAGAACTAGGTTTCATGCACCAGGCAAATGGGGCAGTGCATGGGTCCCTAAACAGACTGCAAGCATTTTTACTTCAGGTCTCACATCCCGCTACTTCTTGTGCCTTAAATATTCCCTACATATCTGAATCTTCTCTTTGGCCACCTAGCTCAAACACTCCTCTTCCAGGACACCTTCCCTGATCTTGCAAGCCAGCAGAGACTGCGTCCTCCTGGCAACCAGGCATGATTCTGTGCATGTGTCCTGTTTGCTGTCGTATAATACGGACTCATGTGTTCTCAGATCCCCTATGACACTGCATATTACTTGAGGGGGCAGAAGGGCCTTATCTTTTTGTGTGTCTCCTTGGAGTCTAGTGGAATACTTTCTTGGACAAAATAGGGATTCAGTAAATGTTGAATGAATAAGCTAGGGAAAGCCCCCTTGCTGATTCAAATCCTGCAAGACATCTGTTACAACATTTAGAAATTTTAGAGAGCGAAACTCTTATACAATTGATGGATTAACATACCATGTTTAGAAAAAAAGCCACCCTCCTCCTCAACCTCCCTTCTTTTCCAATAAAAATAGCAGGGCTTCCTTTACTGCATAAGAAAGATCCCAGAAAGAGTCTTGGCCTTGAGAATCTGACGACTTGTGTTTAAAGCCTACCTCTACTATACATTAACTGGGGGCCCTTGTGGAGATCTTCAAACCTACTGAAACTTGCTTTTTCTCACCCTCAAATAATAATAGCAAAGGTACTGTAAGGACCAAATACTATATATATATTACCTAATACCATTGTAACTGCAGTGCTGTCTAATCAAAAGGACACGGCCGTTTCTTTTGTGGAGGAGGAACTGCATTATTTGGAATGTGCAGCCAGTAGTTCATATCTCTCAAACATACCTTCTCCCCCCAAACTCCTTTTCCATTAATTACAACAAAAGAAACACATCCATCTTCATCTTGGAACTTCAAAAGGGCCTGTAAGTGCTACTAATGTTCAAATGAATTGGGTTCTTCTCTCTTTATCTCCCTCCCTTCTCTTTCCTCTCACAATCTCTTTCCTCCCCCAAAGAGCTCTCACCCATTGTGCGTAACCAGGCACTGGCGCAGTCCCAGCTTACGGAAGATATCTACTACAATCTCCATGGGGGTGAGGTCAGTCACAGTGAAGGGGCTGAGATCCAGGATGTTCCGAAGCTTGAGAGTGGGTGGGGTGTATGGTGGCATTGGAGGAGAATGCTCGGTGAAATAAATGATGGAAGTACTCACAACCCCATCCTGTTTTTTTCGAGCATTTTCTATTTCAAAAGTAGGAGAAAAAAAGAAGTTGAAAATAGTTCTATTTTGATGGCCTCAAACTGGTCCCATCCTCCCCTGTGCCTTCCCCCATTTCACACGTATTTCTTTCTTTCCACAGCGGGTCCCATTAGCCTCTTTTTGAAATCCTTACCAATTGAAATAATGAGGTCTCTTCGGAGGACAAAACCCACAAGTCTTTGGGACTCCCGGGACACCACCACTGGGAAGCCGCTGTAAGTGGTTTCACTGATGACAGTCTCTACATCCTCCACGGTCATACTGTCCTGAGTAAGGACAGTCAATAAAGGGTCATTTCTCCGGGGCTTCATCACATCCATTGCCAGGGTCTTATGAGCAAACTCTTCCTTGGCTTCAAGAAAGGGGTAACCGTTAAGACGAATGTGGGCATCATAGATGCCCTCTCTCCCAAGGGCATCTGCCACCCACTTGCTCGTCATGGCTGCAGCCATCAGAGGCACAATGTATTCCAAGCCACCAGTTAGTTCAAACATTATGACAACAAGAGAAACAGTCATCCGAGTCACCCCACCTGCGAAGAAACAGATACAGGTTACTGAAAACAGGGAAAGTTCAGATTCATTACAGTTAAGGGCCTGTGAGAGGCCCGCATCTGGGGAAAGCCTACTTACCAGAACATTGCTAAGAGGAGGTCTCCCCTACTACTACACAAACCCTAGCAACTGTGTCAAAGCAAGTTTATAATGGACAGGAGTCACATTTCTCAAATTAACATCTACAAAAGTGTAAGTGGCCTTCTGGAGTTTTCTTCTTTTGTTTCTTATTTGTGTGTTGCTTTCTCTAACCCCCTGCCCCCAATTATAAAAGTAATTGCAAAAGATATC